>NW_006400175.1:1142402-1144565 GCF_000299155.1 Elephantulus edwardii
ACACGTTCCGAGAGGCTGACTTCCTTGAAGTTTTCGCCTCAATCGGGTGATTTTGTCACGCAGGCCCCTTGGAGTTGGTGTGGCAGTAAATGAATGAAAATCCAACATTTCTATAAATGTTATTAAATCATGTTTTTATACTGGTTTAGTTACAAAGTTCAGAGACATTCTTTTTCACACCAGATCTTTCCCCATTTTTAGCCACCCCTTCCTCTACCCATCAAATTCTGCGACCCTATGATTAAGTACCCCTCTTCTGCTCCGCACCCCACCTTGGATCCTCATACATGTTCTACAATAATGGTCTTATACAATATTTATCCTTATGCGACTGAGTTATGAGTTAGTTCATTTATCATAATGCTCTCCAGTCCCTCCCAAGTTAGGTAGTAATTTACAAAATGATTGCTTCTGTGTGCTATATTGTATTCCGTTGTGTGACTATACCATAATTTCTCAATTCATTCGATTGTGGTTGGACATTTGGGCTGTTTCCAAGTTCTTGCAATGGTGAATAATGCTGCTATGAACATTGGTGTACAAATCTCAGTTTGTGCCTCAGTTCTCATATTCTCAGGGTATATTACAAGTAGTGGAATAGCTGGGTCATATGGAATTTCTATGTTCAGCTTTTGGAGGAAGTGCCAAACCTTCTTCCAGAATCGGTGCACCATTTTACAATCCCGCCAACAATGTATAAGAGTTTCTTTCTCACCACATCCTCTCCAACATCTTTTACTTGCTGCCCTCTTAAACTGCCACTCTTACTGGTGTGAGATGGCACCTCATTGTGATTTTGATTTGCAATTGTCTTATTGCCAGTGATTTGGAGCATTTCTTCATGTGTCTATTGGCCATCTGAAAGTCCTCCTCTGTGAAAAGTCTTCTCAAGTCTCTTGTCCATTTTATAAATGGATTATCAGTCTTTTTCTTGTGGAGGTCCAGAAATATTCTGCAAACTTTTGTTGAGATCCTTGTCTGAGATAGTATTGCCAAATGTTCATTCTCAGTCAGTAGGTTTTCTTTTCACCCTGTTGGAAAAAGTTCTTGATGAGCACAGAGATTTAATCTTTACAAGGACATGTTCACGAATTTTATCCTCTTCAGATTGTGCATTTCTGGCTGTATTTGGCAGTCCTTTTATACCATAGACTAGGCCTTCTAAGCTTGATCCCTGTTTGTCTGTTATGAATTTATGGTTTGGGGCTTTATTCCCATGTCTCTGATCAACCATGAGTTGATTTTTGTGTATGATGAAGCTCCTGTTTCAGCTTTCTCCAAGTAGAAGTCCAGTTTTACCAGTATTATTTGCTGAAAAGGTTATCATTATCTCCTTTAATAACTTTGATTTCCTGGTCGAATATCAGATGTAGATAGATGAGTGCATTTCTGGGTTCTCAATTCTGTTCCATTGGTCTATGTGCCTGCCATTGTACCAGGACCATGCTGTTTGAGTTACTACTGTTGTGTAGTAGGTTTTGAGAACAGGGAGTGTTATGACTCACATTCATTTTTGGTTTTCAGAAGTGCTTTTGTTATTCAGTGTTTCTGCCCTCTTCTAATGAACTTGTCAGTTTCCTTTTCAATCTCCTTGGAAAAATAAATATGGTATCTGTATTGGGATTGTGTTGAACATGTAGATTGCTTTTGGGAGGATTGTCATTTTCACAATATTGAGTCTTCCTATCCATGAACAGGGCACATTTCTCCATTTATTTAGGATTTTTTAATCGTTTTATGAAAATGTTCTGTAGTTTTATTTGTATAGGTCTTCTGTCTCTAGTTAGATTAAGACCCAAGTATCTCAATTTGTGGTTGGCTGTTGTAAATGGTATTGCTTTCTTGGTTTCCTTCTCTAAGTTCCCCCTTGTTACTATAGAGGAATCCCACTGATTTTTTTTTATTAAGTCCTAGGAGTTTTCTGCATAGTTGTTGTTGTTGTTATGTGCTGTAGAGTCGCTTGCAACTCATGTACAACAGCCCTAAACTCTGCTCTGTCCTGTGCCGATCGCACTGTCTCCAATACACCCATCCTGGTTACCCCAGTCACTGAATCAATCCACCTCATAGAGGGTCTTCCTCTCCTGCGCTGTCCCTCCACCCTACCAAGCATGATGTCCCTCTCCAAGGACCGGTCCTTCCTTACAGCATGTCCAAAGTATG
>NW_006400175.1:1145846-1152507 GCF_000299155.1 Elephantulus edwardii
TATATTCTTTCCATCTTCTGTTAATACTTCCTGGCTCATTTGATTTCTGCCCAAAGCATTCTTGCTTATAGCAACTCGAGGTTTGAATTTGTTCTTTACTTCCTTGAGCTTAAGAAATGCTAAGCAAGTTCAGCCTTCTTGATTTTCTGACTCCAGCTCCTGGCACATTTTATTGTAATATTTTACTTTGTCATCCTGTGCTGCCTTTTGAAATCTTCTATTCAACTCTTTAGTATCTTGAATTCTTCCTTCTGCTTTGGCTTCTCTGCGCAATCTTTAGAGTCTCTTCTGACATCCATTTTGGTCTTCTCTTCCTCTTCCATCTTTGCTATGACCATTTGCATTCTTCCTGGATGATAGATACCCTTGATGTCCTCCCACAACTCAATAGTGTTCAAGGCCTCAAACCTGTTCCTGAGATGGTTCTGAAATTCAGGTGGGATAGACTCAAAGTCATATTTTGGTTCCCGTGGACTTGGTTTAATTTTCTTCAGCTTGAATTTGCATATGAGTAGTTGGTGGTCTGTTCCACAATCAGCTCCTGGCCTAGTTTTCACAGCTGATATTGAGCTTCTGCAATGGTTCTTTCTGCAGATGTAATCAATCTGATTCCTATGCATACCATCAAGTGAAATCCATGTGTATAACCTGCGTTTATGTCTCTTAAATATCGTATTTGCAATGAACAAGTCATTGTGCAAAATTCAATCATCCTCTCTCCAGCTCCATTTCTGTCACCGATTTCATTTCCCAACTACTGAATCTTCTCTGTTCCCAGCTTTTGCATTCCAGTCATAGAGTGACAGTTAACCATCTCTTTGCTAATCAGGGTGTCTTTTATTTCCTTCTCTTGTCAAATTGCACTAGCAAGTACTTCCAATACAATATAGAAGTGGTGACAATGGACATCCTTGTCTGGTTCCTGTTCACAAAGAAAATGCTTTAAATCTTTCTCCATTGAAAATTATATTGGCTCTTGATTTTGCATATATATATTGTTCACTATGTTGAGGAATTCCTTCCTGTGTATTCCACTGTTGCTGAATTGGAAGGGATATTGGATTTTGTCAAAAGCCTTTTCTGTATCAATTGCTAAGAGCATATGATTCTTGTTATTTGCTTTGTTAATATGGTTGTTTTTCTTATGTTGGACCCTCCTTGAATACCTTTTATAAATTCCACTTGGTCATGATGAATTTTATTTTTTATGTGCTTTTGGATGAGGATTTTCTATATTCATGAGAGTTATTGATCTATAGTTCTTTACTGGTTTTAGTATTAAGGTTATGGTTGTTTTGTAGAATGTTTTTGGGAATGTTCTTCTTTTTCTATTTTTTTTTAATAACTTATGTAGAGTTGGTGATAAATGTCTGTTTCGTAGATTTGAGCTGTGAAGCCATCTGGTCTAGGACTTTTTCTTATGGGGGAATCTTTATGACCTGCTCAATTTCTTGTTTTGTGTTGGGTCTTTTCAATGTTTTACATCTGCCCGTGCCAATCTAGGGAGGGTATGTGTTTCAAGGAATTTGACCATTTCCTCTGTTTTCAAATGTTTTGGAGTATGTTGTTTTTACTATGTGCTTCTGTTGAATCATCTGCGACTCATAGTGACCCTATGTACAACATCCCTAAACCGTGCTCTATCCTGTGCTAATTTTATTCTCTGACACACCTACCCCCATTACCTGAGTCACTGAGTCAATCAATCTCTTCGAAAATTTTCCTCTATTGCACTGTCTCTCCAACCTCCCAAGAATAACATCCTTCTCCAAGGACTGATCCCCCCTTGCAACATATCCAGAATTGGTCAGACGAAGCTTCAGAATCCTTGCCTCCAAGGAGAGCTTGGTCTTACCCTCTCTAAGAAGAACCTGTTCGTTCGCCTAGCAGTCCACGGTATATTCAATACTCTAGCACCACAGCTCCAAGGCATCAGTCCTCCTTCTGTCATCCCTAGTCACTGTCCAGATTTCTGATGTATAGCACATTACTGCAAAGACTATGGCCTGGATCAGGGACACCTTAGTCTTCAGACTGACATCACTACTCTTCAGTACTCTGGAGAGGTCCCTAACAGCAGACTTTCCCCATGCAATGTGTCTTTTAATTTCTTGGCTGCTGGTACCAAAGGTGTTGATTGTAGAGTCAAGCAAATGAAAGCTGTTAACAATCTCAGTCTCTTCACCATCTATCATGATGCTGCCAATCATCCCAGTGGTGAGAATCTTTGTTTTCTTGAGGTTGAACCTCAATACATATTGAAGGTTGCAGTCCTTGACCTTCTGCAGCAAGCACTTCAGGTTCTTCTCAGTTTTATCAAACAGGGTTGTGTTATCTGAATAACCCAGATTGTTGTGTCTACTTCCAATTCTGATGCCACATTTCTCCTCCTAGAACCCAACCTCCTGGATGATCTGTTCTGCATACAGATTGAAAAAGTTGGAGATAGGACACATCACTGGCGTACACGCTTCCCAATTTTAAACCATGCAGTGTTTTCTTGCTCTGTTCTGATGACTGCCTCCTGGTCCAAGTATAGATTTCGCATAAGCAACGTCAAGTATTTTGGGATTTCCATTGTTCTCAAAGTCTGCCATTGTTTGTTGTGATCCATACAGTCAAATGCCTTTGTATAATCAGTGAAACACAGATAGACATTTCTTTGGTACTCTCTACTTTCAGCCAAGATCCATCTGACGTTAGCTATAATACTTTTCATAATATTCAGATATTATAGATGTCATTTCCTCTGGTTCTGTTATGTGTTTGCCTATTTCTATGAACTATCCCCTCAGGATTGCCTTACAGTCATCCCAGAGGATTAAGAATGTTGTCTTTTCATTATCATTTGTTTTGAGGACTTTTTCATTTCTTGTTCTAGCAGGGTCTTATTTAGCTTCCATGTTGGTAGCTTTAAAAGCTTTATTCTCTTGTGATTAATTTCTAGCTTTGTCACATTGTGGTGGTCGCAGAAGATACTTTGTATTATTTCAATGTTTTTTAATTTGTTGAGGCATGTTGTGTCCTTATATGTGACCTATTCTGGAGGATGTACTATGTACACTTGAGAAGAAAGTGAATTGAGTTTTAGTTGATGCAGTGCTTGGAATACACCCACAAGGTCAAGTTGATTGACTTTGCAGTTTAAACCTTCTGCATCTTTGTTAACTCTCTTTTGAGTTGACCTAATCTTTGAGAGTGAGAGTGGTATGTTGAAGTTTCCCATCATTTCTACAATTCTGTTAATGGTTGCTTTATATAGTTAACATTTAGTGCATAGATGTTGAACATTGTTATGTGTTCTTGAACTACTCTGCCTTTAATTATTATATAATGCCCTTCTTTATCTTTTATGGTGATTTTCATTCTGGAGTCCATTTTATCAGAGATTAGCATTGCCACTTCTCCTTTTTGGTGGATGTCATTTGCTTGCTATATTCTTTTCCCGCCTTTGATTTTGAGTCTATCTTTGTCTTTGTTTATATATCTCTTGTAGACAACATATTGATGGGCTTTGCTTTTTTTATTCATTATGCTACTCTTTTTTTTTTCTTGATCGGTGCATTTAGTCCATTCACGTTAAGTGTCATTATTGACAGATCAGGTTTTATCATTGCCATTTTGCTGTGTTTCTTTTTGTTGTTTTTTGTTACTATGGTCCGTCCACTTTCCTTTGGTGTCCTGTGGGTGGGATTTCCCTTAAAATGTCTTGTAGATTTGGTCTTATTTTCACAAATTTCTTAAGTTCCCTCTTTTCTGCAAAGGATTTGACTTCTACTTCATACTTGATGGAGAGCTTTGCTGGGTCTTTGGCTGACGTTTGTTTTCTTTCAGCTTTCTTTATATGCCATCCCATTGTCTTCTTGTTCACATGGTTTCTGCTGAAAAATTAGAATTTAAACTGATTGCTTTTCCGTTGTAGGTAACTCTTTGTTTTTCTCATGCTGCTTTCAGTATTCTGTCCTCATCTTTTATTTTGGAGAATTTGACTCTGATATATTTTGATGTTTTCCTTTTGGGGTTTAGTCTATTTGTTGTTCACTGAGCTTCCTGAATGTTTATTTCCTCATTCTTCATAATACCTGGGAAGCTTTCTTCTAGGACCTCTTCGACAATTTTCTCAGGGATTTTCTTATCCCTGTCATATTCCAGAATACCAATCATTCATGTTACTTATTTTCATGTCATCCCATATGATTCCAATAATGTCTTCATTTTCTTTATATTTCATCTCTGATTTTCCTTCTAGTATGTTTCCATTTAGGTTCTTTTCTCCCAGCTCACTGACTTTCTGCACCATCTTTCTGTTCTACTTTTTTGTCCTTTAACCTTTTTGGACATTTCTGCCATTTGATCCTTAGTATTTTGAATTGCATTTTCATGCCTTTTTGTTTTTCTTCTAGTACTGTATTGTGATGATTTTTTAGATTCTTTTACCTCTTTATCTGTAGTTTTAATTCTTCCATCTTTTGTATTTTCTTCCATATTTGCAAGTTCCTTCTCATAATATATTTGTTTTGCCTTCGTGTCACTGGAGCATTTGCTTTCTTTGTTGTTTCCACTATTTCTTCCATCCTTTGTACATTTATTCATAGCTGTTCAAATCTCTACATATCAACACATATCATCTACCTTCTTGGCTTCGGGGTACTCATGAGGTCCCTAATAGTCTCTACTTTTTTTGGAGAATGCTTAATTTGTTTTTCTCTGCTTTTTTTGGAGAAGGCATAGTTTGTTTATTCCCAGTGTTTGAACGTGCCTGCTTCTCTTGGCATTAGTTTTTCTTGTTAAGTGTTAGGTTGTTTCTATTGTGTTTGCAATAGTTGGTGGGAGTTCTTATCTTTATAATATTGCTAATTAGTTGCCAAGTTAACATGTTCCGTCTATAGGGTAAGCTACTCATTCCACTGTAAATGTTTTGTCTTTCCTAAATTCTTTGATATTCTCTCTGTTCCCCTGTAGTAATTTCACCTTGAAGTAGTCCCCTGACATCAACTGTATAGGCCTCCTTCATGTATGAAGTGTCTGAGTGATGTGAGACCAGGTGCTGTACTCAAGCAGTTTCTAATGAACCGTTTCTCCTGGTGTTTAATGTCCTCCTTTGTCTGCTGAGTGGCATGAGATTAGAGATCAGGGCTCCCCACAAGCAATGGAGAGTTCTCGCTCTCGGCACAGAACCTCATCTTCCTCACCTTTTCTCCTGTAGTTTCATGTCTTCCTTTGTGTTTGGTGTGGTGTAGTGGGATCAGTGCTGCAAGATCAAGCAGCTTGTATGTAGAAGCTCTCAAGTTCTCTGCCCTCTCTTGCAGAGCTAAGAAAATTCTTTCTTCAGCTTGAAGTTCCATATACTAAAATTTCTTATCCTTTTTGGTCCCTGGGATGGGTCCTGATGGGGGACCCTGTAACCCAATGTAATCCTCAGTCCTGTCTCCCCACAAGCAGTAGAGAGTGCTCACTGTCAGCGCAGAACCTCATCTTTCTCACCTTTTCTCCTCCCTTTCTGTAAACTTTGTGATTTTAAATCACAATTAAAGCAATTAAAAAAAATTTTTTTAAAAAGAAATTAACCCAAAATGTGTCTAAGTTGGTCCTGATATCAGTAACCCTGGAAGAGGTAATGCATGTCTGTCCTGTATGAACCTTTTAATATAACCCACAGTCAACAGTACTCCTTTGGGGATAAACTCCTTTGAAGGTGGGCTCACAAAAAAAGAGGGGGGGGAATTGAAAATAATAACAAAGCATGTAAAGATGTGTTGGGATCTCTGGTGGCCTAGTGGTAATAAGCTGCGTTGCAATCCTAAGGTCATGTGGTTCAAATCCAACAGCTGCTCTACAGGTGAAAGATGGGAATCTCCTCCGATGCACATAACTATCTCTGAAAATGTGCCATAGAAGACCAACTATGGGTCACTTTTGACTTAACGGTATGCCACAACACAACTATAACAAATATGAGTGAAAGAAGCAGGGAACATAAGTAAGAAGAACGTATTAGAAAACTATTTTTTTTAAGAAATGTAGACTGTTCTTCCACTTCTCCAGGTCTCTTTTTGTTTCTTGTAGTAATGTTTTAGAATTTTCTTTGAATAGATGCTTTGTGCTTCTGGTTAGATTTACTCCCAAGTATTTACTCTTGTGATTTGCTATTGTGAAAGGTATTGTTTTTATTAGTTCTGGCTCTGTATTCTCTTTGTCACTGTAGAGAAATCCAACTGATTTTTGTATGTTAATCTTGTATCCTGCTACTTTGCTGAATTGGTTAACTATGTCCAATAGTTTTCTTGCTGAGTCTCTAGGGTTTTCTAGGTATATTATCATATCATCTGCATAGAGAGATAATTTTACCTCCTCTTTGCCAAATTGGATACCTCTTATTTCCTTCACTTGTTTTATTGCTATTGCTGAGACAGTCAATACAATTGGAATAAGAGAGGTGATAGTGGGCATCCTTGCCTAGTTCCTGTTCTTAAAGGGAGTGCCTTTAACCTCTCTCCATTGAGAACAATGTTGGCTCTCGGGTTTGCATAAATAGTTTTTACTATGTTGAAGAAATAGGAAGACTCAATATTGTGAAAATGGCAATACTACCAAAGGCAATTTACATGTTCAATTCAATCCCAATAAAAATACCAATCCCATTCTTCAACGATATGGAAAA
>NW_006400175.1:1156812-1170012 GCF_000299155.1 Elephantulus edwardii
CACCCCAGTCAGAATAGCAAAATTTAACAGAACAGCAAGCAGCAAATGCTGGTGAGGTTGTGGAGAAACTGGAACCCTTATTCACTGTTGGTGGAAGTATAAAATGGTGCAACCACTGTGGAATGTGGTGTGACACTTTCTCAAAAAATTGCAAATAGAGATACCATTTGACCCAGCAATTCCACTACTGAGAATATACCCTAAAGAGACCATAACCAACATCCAAGCAGATATATGCATACACATGTTTATTGCGGCTTTGTTCACAATAGCAAGGAGTTGGAAACAACCCAGGTGTCCATCAACAAATGGATGGATAGAGAAGCTGTGGTATATTCACACAATGGAATACTATGCTGTATTAAAAACCAAGGAACTCTGCAGTATTATTCAAAATGGGTGACCCTGGAGGACGTTATGCTGAGTGAAACATCTCAGTCACAAAAGGAAAGATACTACATGGTGCCACTGTTATAGAATGGGACTGACATCAGGGTTGGGGTAAGACTGAGCAAAACTGGATAAATTATGTATACTGCATTGAAACAGATGAGGGAGCGAAAAAAAGCAATATATGCAATCGGGTATTATGGTTATCACAAGAGTCCAGAGTTAAGGCTGCATATTGGAGTATGCTCAGGCCAGTGGGAGGGGTGTTGGGGATTGCATACCAAAGAAGGAACTTTGCTTTTGCTTTTCAAAGAGAGGAGCAACAGGGGCTGGGGGCAAGGGAGGTTGGAGGGGGGGTCTGGGCAGGGAGAAAAGTGCAACAATGAATGAATGGAAATCCAAAATCTCTGTAAATCTTCATTAAAATTAAGAAAAGAATTTAAAAAAATGTACAATGTTTAAAATGTGTGAAGAGATAAAAACAATTAGGTTCAATTGTTGAGGATCGGAAGATGGCGGAGGTGGAGAGCACAGTGTGAAGAGCCAGAGGGATAGCAAGCTGCGTAAAGACAGGACACCAGAGAGTACTTTACGCTCCACAGAGACTGACCATCACAGCGTGACGTGAACAGTAAGATTTTGAGTCAGAACTTTTGCTAACACATTATTTTAGAAGCTTTAAAAACCGGACCCCTGGCCTGCCTGCCCTGCCGCGGTCCCATCATGGACCCAGCAAAAGCTGGAACCCGCTAGCTGAGCTGAGCTGCATTGAGACTCACTTGAAAGGAAAAAGGCTAGTGGGGAAATCGGCTGAATTCTCTTAAGCCCACTAAAACCTGGAGGGTCTGAGGTGCAGCATGGACAATAGGAATTGAATCATAACTTTTGTCGAAACTTTTAGTATTGGAACTGTGGGAACAAAGCCGTGGGGACTCAGCAACAACCGGAAGCCACTAAATGAGCTTCTAAGAGACTCATTTGAAAGGAGAAAACTTAGTGGGGGAATTGGCTTAATTTGCTTAAGCCCCACTAAGACCCAATGGGTCTGTTGCTTGACGTGGACAGTAGAAATTTGAATCAGAACTTCTGCTGGAGTAGACTCAGAATGAGCTAATAGCCTCAGTTGCAATCCGGACCACATTTCAGTCTGCACTGTGGATCGGCAAAAGCCAGAATCTGCAAGCTGAGCTTCTGAGGGACCCATTTGAAAGGGATAACCTTGATGGGGAAAGTGGCTGAATTCTCTAAAGCCCCACGAGGGCCCAGTGGGTTTGTTGCATGATGGAGACAGTAGGAATTTGAATAAGAACTTTTGACGGATTAGAGTCGGAACTGTACGAAAACAACCTGAGTTGCACTCCGGTCCACATTTCAGTGCGCACTCTGGATCAGCAAAAGTCAGAAGCTGCTGGACACATTTGAAAGGGGAAAGCTTAGTGGAAAAATTGGCTGAATCCTCTTAAGTCCCACTAAGACCCAGTGGGTCTGTTGTTTGATGTGGACAATAGGAATTCTAAAAAGAACTTTTATTGATACAAATAGTTTTAGGAACCACAGGATCTTAAACCCATACTGCTTTATGGAAATTTGACTGGTCCTCCTAGGCAGGGGCCACTGGGCGAGGGCACTGTGCAGTGCTACTGGGGAGGGGCCACTGAGGGAGAGCTGCTGCCTGGGAGACGGACAGCGGGAACTCGATCAGGGTCCTCAATCATGAGCACACCTGGGCAGCTAAGGTCTGAGTGAGGTCACTCAACTAGTTGACCCACCCTGGTTACTATTCCACCTCCCTGCCTGCCCCACCCCATTTGGCTCCACTCCTATGACTACATGACCAGTCAGTCAATCTACCTGCCTTTAACCCAGAGTACCTGGATCTGACTTACCGACAAAAGACTGCTCTCACAGGCTCTGAACTGACCTTTTCCTTGAGTCAGAAATTGAGAGAAATTGTCTTCTGATCAAGTTTAAATCAATGTCTCAAAGAAAACAAGCTACTCTACACACCACACAAATGCAAAACAAGAAGGGTGATGCAGTAGCAATGGATTTCCTAAAACCAGAAAGTCTGATGGAATTTTCTGACACAGAATTTAAGAGATAAAAACAATTAAAAAAGAACATGCAATAAAAGAAAATTTGCCAAAAAATTCAATGTTGAAACACTTCAGTTACTGAATACAACTTAATAGATAAACAGTAGCATAAGCAAAAGAAGATAAAGTGTGAAAAATTAAAGCATGAAGAAAAACCAAGAAATATTTGTTAACTTGCCCTAGCCAGTTTTAAGGTGGGTTTTTGGTTTTTTTTTTTTTTAAAAATTACAATAAATACTCGAGAGCCACAACAAAATAAACAACCCAATTGAAAAATGGGCTCAGGATATGAACAGACACTTCTCAAAAGAAGACATTCAGATGGCAAACAAACATAAGAAGAAATGTTCAAAATCTCTAGCTCTAAGAGAGATGAAAATCAAAACAACTGTGAGACATCATCTTGCCTCAGTAAGAATAGCAGAATTCAAAGAGTAGTAAAGAACAAATGCTGGCTAGGTTGTGGAGAAACTGGAACCCTTATTCACTGTGAGTGGGAGTGTAAAATGGTGCATCCACTATGGAAGGCAGTATGGTGCTTTCTCAAAAAGTTGTAAATAGAAATGCCATTTGACCCAGCAGTTCCACTACTGAGAGTATATCCCAAAGAAACCATAACCGCCACTCAAGCAGATATGTACACACCCATGTTTATTGCGCCTTTGTTCACAATAGCAAGGAGTTGGAAACAACCTAAGTGTCCATAAACAAACGAATGGATAAAGATCCTCTGGTGTAATCACACAATGGAATACTACACTGCATTAAAGAACAAGAAACTCATGAAATATTATACAAATTGAGTGACCCGGGAGGACATTATGCTGAATGTAATATCTCAGTCACAAAAGGACAAATACTGCATAATGCCACTGTTGTAAAACGGGACTGACATTGGGGTTGGGAGGAAAGATGGAATTAAATATGTATACTGCATTCAAATAGATGAGCGTGACAACTGTTTAAAAGGGATATATGAATAGGTATTGTCATGACAGGAGTCCAGAACAAAGGCTGCATTGTGGAGTGGACTTTTGTGGAGGAATTGTATAACAGTGAAAGAATTTTTCTTTTACTTTTCAAAGAGAAGAACAAACTGGGTGTGGGGAGGTTGGGAAGGGAGAAAATTGCAACAGTGAATTAATGGAAATCCAAATTCTCTGTAAAGTTTCATTAAAATTAATAATTAAAAAAACCTCAAAAAACAAAAAAATTACAATAAATAAAAGTATATTTATGGCTGGTGCCAGAGTAGGCAAAATGAACATTGGAACAAGACAAAGATAATCCCTAAGCAGAGTCAAATATTTCTATTTAATATATAAGAAGTTGACTTTTCAGATTTGTCAGGGAAAGAAAGGATTATTTAAAACTCGTGTTGAGAAAACTGGTCAACCACTTGGAAAAACAATTTAGAATATTTATTTTCAAAACCTCAAACCTTACTTTCAAACAAATTCCAGATGAACTAAAATTTAAATGTGATAGGAAACTAAAAAAAATTCTAAAAGGAAACAAAACTTTTGTTGTTAATTTCCTTTAAGTTGGGTATGACTCCTAGCAACATTATAAACAAAGATCTGAATCCTGCCCTATCCTGGGCCATCCAAATAATCTCTTATACACTTGAGTCCATTGCTGCAATCCATCTACTAGTTAGTCTGCCTTTCTTTTGCCAGCCCTCCACCTTTGTACGCATGGTCTCCCTCTCCAAGTAAGCCTCTCCTTACAACATGCCCAAAGTATGTGAGGCGAAGCTTTGTCATTTTTGCCTCTAAAGCATACTCTGGCAGCACTTTCTCCCAGACATATCTGTCTGTTCTTTTGGCAGTCCATGGGATAGTCAGTACTGTTTCCCATTACCACATTTAAAAGGCCTTGTTTCTTCTTCTTTCATCCACATTTATTTCCCAGCTCTCAGCAGCATAGCAAGTGATTGAAAAGACCACGGTCTGAATCAATCTCACCTTAGTCTTCAAACACTTATCATTGCATCTCCATAATTTGGAGAGGGACCTGACTGCAGACTTTCTCAGTGTAGTACTTCTGATCTTCTGACTGCTAATTATGGATACAAGTAGGATGAAGTCATTGACACTTTCAGTCATTTCTCCATCCGTCATCATGTTGCCTTTGGGTTCAGGGGTAAGAATTTTTGTTTTCTTGATGTTGAGATGTAATCCTTATTGTAGACTGTGTTCTTTGATCTTCTGCAGCACACTGAGCAAGCAAGATTTTGTCATCTACATAATGTTGGTTGCTGATAAGTTTTTCTTCAATCCTGATGCCCATTCTTCTCCACTGAGTCTAGCTTCTTGAATAATTTACTCAGCAAACAGACTGAATAGTTATGGAGAAAGAATAGTACAACTCACACAGATACCTTTCTTAATTTTAAACCATGCAATGTTCACTTGCTCTGTTCACACAGTGCTACTCTGCTACCCAGTCTGTTTATCCGGGTAAACAAAAAACTAAGTTTACATAATCTTCCACAGTATTCAGCACAATTGTGAGACACATGCTGGCTAGACTGTCCTCATATTGCAAATAGACATGGGAGGTATGACTCCAAACAAAATAAAACTGCTTTTAAAAACATTCTGTTTATAGGTCATGTGATGTATCAGTTGCTTGGCTTATAGGCACATTTTACTTTCAGATACAAAATTTTATATCCTGGCTGGATCCTGATCAAATTAATCAGACATGGCTTTAGTTTGTTGTTCTCTTGGTTATACCCTCAGAGGATAAAACCAGCATCTCCGAGAGTATCTTTTTAAACTAAATATCAGCCATGAATGCAGTTCTAAGAGTTTCAATAGAGGACCTCAGATTCACATAGGGGAAAAAAAGGCAATCTTCATTCAGATGTAGAAGTTGGGGTTTAATTTTCAGTAGTTCTGTTCATTTATCTGGAAGCTATACTTAGTCTTTGAAAATATCCAGGTTGCTATGAGCTCACTGAGAAATAGTTTTTAAAACAGTCTACTCTGTCACTTTTTCCTGATTTGGTGGTTTGTATGTTGTTATGAAAGTGGAACTTATACCACTGATAATTCAGTGCCAGTAGTGTCACGCATTTCAGATAGTTTTCAACAGAGTTTGCAGGCTAGAAAGAGCAACGTGGTTATCTACTTCAGAAAATTAACCAGTGAAATCTGTGGGCACAACAGAATCTTATCTAAAATAATGATAAAAAATGATCCTATAAATGGAAAGTTACTCAGAATACACACATGTATGCCACAACAACTGTGTGCCTATTCATTGCTACTCATGCACACACTTAGAATCTTCTTCCCACCTCTCCCTGAGCTACCCTGTCACCGTGTGCTCATCAGAGCAGATAAATCATAGTTGTGGGAGGCTTTAGCCATTTGTAGATTCACCCTTCAGTTCTAATTCCAAAGGTAAAATCTTTCCAAACTTAATCACATTGAGCTCTAAAAATGTGTCAGAATACACATACTTGTGCATGAATCCTAAAATGTCTTCCACTTATTAAAATCAAAGCTTGGAATCATATTTACTTCTAGCAAATTATACCTGCCTTAAGGATACCATTTTATTTTCTGCACAAAGGGTTACAAAACTGTAAAGATCTCTTCAGATATTTTGTACATAGGGTTTATTTTGCACATAGGGTTGCTGTGAGTTGCAGGCAACTCAATGGCACATAACAAAAATACATGCTTTTCTTACTAGGTAATTTCAAGCTTTATAAATGTTAAGAATCAAGAGTTTTTTGGCATAGTTTTATTGAGAAGAGAGACTTTGTGTGAACCTTATGCCCAATTACTGTGTCTAATTTTCTTGCAACATACAAAATT
Organism: Elephantulus edwardii; assembly: GCF_000299155.1. Classification (NCBI taxonomy): domain Eukaryota; kingdom Metazoa; phylum Chordata; class Mammalia; order Macroscelidea; family Macroscelididae; genus Elephantulus; species Elephantulus edwardii. The sequence continues at coordinate 1,163,132 of NW_006400175.1, forward strand.
GTTCCTATTAATGTCTGAGATAAATGTCAAGAAATAGATATAGTACCATCCAAATTATTTATTAATTTTACAGAGTTAAATATATTTTTTAAATAAAGAGTATATCCCAAAACATTAATAATATTTATCACTGAGAGATAGGATTGCCAAGAAAGATTTTAATATGTTATTTATTAATAATGATCATTAATATATGCTATTAATATAATTAATAATAAAATAATGTGAATGGGAAATAATTTATATCCTAAGAAGTCAGATGGATTGTGCTGATGAGTAGTTCTAAATGCTGGTGTGCCCAGAGCTGTGGGTGTTGGGAACATGTGAGCTTAACAAAGGCAATCCACAGATCAAATGTCAACCCTGCACTCCCAGAAGGGACTCCTAGGCCCTTACCTCTGCTTCCTCTCCTTCTGGGGCATGATGTGCACACTGACAAATAGAATTTATTTCATTTCCTTTCAAGGCTACCCTCAGCTCAGAGTCCTGTAATGGGTGTGTGTTGTGTGTGTGTGTGTGTGTGTGTGTGTGATATTATTCTTGATTCTCAGCATTAATAAATGTTGCAATTATGGAATGTGCCATTTACACTCTGCATGGCAGAAAAATGACACTGGTAGTATGAACAATTTAACCTTTTTTGAAGAAATGATCATCAAACTTTCTTTTCCTTACCGAGATTTCCTGTGTCCATCCAGCTTTATCTCCCACTATCTCTTCTATTCACCTGCTCATCCACTACTGTTAAGTCAAACCCATAAACCGATATGATTGTCTTAGTCATGTTGACTCAATCATGTCTCCTCATATTGATTCTCCATCTAGTTTCCAGGAATGTAAATCTTTGCAGAGGAAACTCTTCAGCTTTCCATCAAAGAGTGGCTAGTAGATTTGAGCTGCCAACCTCTTAGTTAGCAACATGATGTGTTATGGAGCCATAGATCAACAGCTCTGAATGTGTATGGACATTCTACCAATACTCTAAGTAGCAGTGCTCTATTCAGTATCTTAGGTCTCTCCACAGTGAACCAGAGAAAGACAAGGAGCCAGGGTAGAAATTATACCAGGGTTTCAAATTCCAATTCTATTGACATCTGGGGACAGATAATTCCTGTTGTAGGGGATTGTCTTGTACACTGTAGGAAGTTTAACAGCACCCTTGCCATTTACCTACTAGATGCCAGTAGCCCCACTCATGTCCAGTTAAAACAACCAAAGCTATCTTCAGGTATTACCATTGGCCTCTGATAATTCTTTGTTGTAGGGGACTAGGCGAAGAGATTGAGATTTTCACAGCTTCAGTTTGCTTGGCTCTATGGTCAACACTCTTGGCACTAGCAGCCAGGAAATAAAATAAAAAAAAATACGTATTGCGATGGGAAAGTCTGCGGTTAGGGACCTCTCTAAAGTACTCAAGAGTAACGGTGTCTCTCTGGAGACTAAGGTGCACCTGATACAGGCCATGATCTTTGCAATCACTTGTTATGCCTCAGAGAGTTGGACAATGACTAGGGAGGATAGAAGGAGAGTTGATGCCTTTGCGCTGTGGTGCTGGAGAAGAGCATTGAATGTACCCTGGATTGCCAAGAAAACAAACAGATCCAACCTTGAGAGGGTTAAACCAGGCTGCTCCTTGGAGGCAAGGATTCTGGGGCTTCGTCTGACATACTTCGGACATGTTGTAAGGAGAGACAGGTCCTTGGAGAGGGGCATCATGCTTGGTAGGGTGGAGGGACAGCGCAGGAGGGGAAGACCCTCTATGAGGTGGATTGATTCAGTGACTGGGGTAATCGGGATGGGTGTGTCAGAGGCAATGTGGTTGGCACAGTATAGAGCAGGGTTTAGGGCTGTTGTACATAGGGTCGCTATGAGTCACAAACGACTCGACAGCACATAACAACAACAAGAACAACAACAACAACACCATTTCTGGCTCTACCCACTCGAAGCCAGTTGTTTGCATCACCTTTCCAGTTGTCTCTAAAATTGTCTCTAGATGTTATCAACTTGAAAAGTGCACCCAGTCTTGAACACTATACTCTCATATGTGTGTGTGTGTGTGCGCGTGCGTGTGTGTGTGTGCGTGTGTGTGTGTAATTTCCTAATACTATTTGGAATTTGGATAGATAACTTGTTTCATGTCACATCAGTACTTAATAGTTTGACAGAATATGGTCGATAAGTTGGAAGACTCTCAGTTTGCACACATGTTCTTATTTTGTATTTTAAATCAGGAAAACAAAAATCTTCACCACTATACAATAAATTAGGCAACATCATGATAGAGGAAAATTGAATCACTGAAGTACCAATAAATTGAAGAAATCATTATCATTGTCATTGATTTTGTCTTGCTTAAATTCACAATCAGCAGCCTTGATACCAGTGGTCAATTGATCATAAAACGTGTGACATTGATAAAATCTGCTGTCAAGGACCTCACCAAATTTATAAAGAGCAAAGATGTTAAAGACTAAGGTACCCTTAATTCAGGCCATTAAATTTTTTTAATTGGTTTGCTTACAAACTTTGTATACATTGTGTTTTACACTATTCTTCTTTCACATTGTGTTTCATACAATCATTCTCATGAATCATGTTATATACAAAATTAATCACCATTGGGCCTTGTCCATCATTACCCTATCTTTCCACCCGGATCCTTCCCATTTCCTTCTTCATCTTTCTCTCCCCACCAAACTGCACAACCCTGTGGTTTCACCTCTATCCATTCTCAGCTCATGCTCTCTTGAGTTTCCATACATGTTTTACTAGTTACCCTTCTATTTTTACAATGATGGTCTTATGAAGTATTTGTCCTATAAGACTTCATTCCACTACTAGAAATATACTCCATGGGAATTAAAACTGAGATGCAAACAGAGATTTGTACACCAATGTTCTTAGCAGTGCTATTCACCATCAGAAGCCATTGGAAACAGCCCAAATGTCCAATCAAATGGGTTTAGAAATTGTGATACATACATTTTTATATGCCACATGAATTATATGACTGATACTTATTTTATATGCCATACATTGTGAGAAAATATTAAACATACCTTAGACTGCCGAGAGAATAGGTTTGTCCTCAAAAAGAATGAAACCAGGTTGTTCCTTGAAGCTCTATCTGACCATGAAATTAAAGGAAGCTACATACACCAATATATCCCTAGTCAATTTCTTCTATCTACACCTCACTATTCCACCAGTTCTTGTAACTGGCTTGGAGGTCTCCAGGAATCTAGAGCATATGTCTTTTGGCCTCCCACTCTCTGGATCAGTTCAGAAAAGAGCAGTGAGCACATTAAGATCCTGGGCCAACCATGGCTCTGTCATAGCTCTGGCTAGGTAATATTGCCAAATACTCATCATTTTAGCCATAACTCAGGGTTCTTTTCTAATCCATACTGACTTGTAACAAGAACTAAGCTCCATAGTGTTTTCAAAAGCTGATTTTTTGTAAGTAGATTGTGAGGTTTTCCTTTATAGAACATTGAGGCTATTGGACCCAACTTTACAGTTAACAACTAAGCATATTTACAATTTATACCACCTAATATAATAGCCATTTCACGGAATGTAAATTTAATAAGATAGTATGATTCACTACTTAGCATGTTGTTGTTGTTATGTGCCGCCAAGTTGTCTGCCACTCATAGTGGTCCTGTGAATAATAGACCTGAACCCTATCCTATCATGAGCTAATCTCACTGTATGTAATACACTTGCCCCCAATATCCCAGTTGCTGTTTCAATCCATTTCATCCAGGGTATTCCTCTCCTGTGCAAACCTTCCACCCTTCCAAGTATTCTGTCCCCCTCCAAGGACTGGTCCAACTTGGGAACTCAGTTTTGGAATTTACATCAGCTCTTGGAAGGTTTCAGCGAATTTCCCCCAGATAAGTTGAGGACATAATTTTCTTTCCTCTTTGGCCAGAAATAAATATTTATTTCAAGGAAAAATTGCCAAGACTTGGAAAGTATTTGAATTTTTTAATCATTCCCATAAAAGGACTCTTTCTGATTGATGTTTGAATTGGATAATGACTTTTAGTCCTGGTCTTATCCTAAATCCATTATACAGCCATCAACAGAAAAATTCTGGGAACTTTCTTTTTCACCATCTGACTAGGATTGCATTGATCCAAGAGCAAAATCTAGAAATGTACATGGGTCCATAATCATAAATCAGGCTGAGTCAAAAAAATCTTTCAATATTATCATGAAAAAAATAATAAAGCTGCCATTTAGTTGATTCCAACTCATAATGATCCCAGGTATTTCAGCCTAGAATTATACTCCATACAGTGGTTGGGGGTTTTTAAAATTTATTTTAATGAAAGTTTACAGGGACTTTGAATTTCTATTCATTCATAGTTTCACACTTTCCTTCCTGCCCACCACTCCCCCAGTTCACTTTTCTCTTTGAAAGGTAAAAGAAAAAAATTATTGCTACGCAAGTCCCCTCTCCCCAGTCCGTTCCACTATGCACCTTTCATTATGGATTCTTGTAATGACAATAATATTTAATCATATATTCCTCCTAAACTGTTCCCTCCCTCATTTTTTTCAATGCTGTATACATTATTTATCCCCTCTTACTGCCTACCCCCAATTCTGATGTCAGTCCTGTTTTACAACAGCAGCACCCTGCAGTATTTGTTCTTTTGTGACTGAGATATTCAACTCAGCATAATGTTCTGCAGGGTCATCCATTTTGTATAATATTTCATGAGTTCCTTGTTTTTCAGTGCAGCATAGTATTCCATTGTGTGACTATACCACAGTTTCTCTACCCATTCATTTGCTGATGGGCACTTGGGTTGTTTCCAACTCTTTGCTGTTGTGATCAAAGCCACAATAAACATGGTTGTGCATATACCTGTTTGGGTGGAAGTTATGGTTTCTTTAGGGTAAATTCCCAGTAGTAGAATTGTTGGGTCAAATGATATTTCTATTTACAACTTTTTGAGAAAGCTCCGTATTGCCTTCCCTAGTGGTTGCATCATTTTACACTCCCACTAACAGTAAATAAGGGTTCCAGTTTCTCTGCAACCTCGCCAGCATTTGATGTTTGCTATTCCGTTAAATTTTGCTCTTGTTGGGATTCCAAGATGACGGCGGTGGAGAGAGCAGTGTGAAGAGCCAGAGGAGCAGCAGGCTGCATAGAGATGGGCCACTACACAGACCTTCATGCTGCACAGAGACCAACCGACATGGCGTGACATGGACAGTAGGAACTTGAATCAGAACTTTTTTTGTAAAAATTAGTTTCGGAGCTACAGGAACATAGAGCCATGCCATGGGCCATGCTGCGGACATCACTGCAGGTCCAGCCAAAGCTAGAAGCCGCCAAGTAAGCTGCTGTGGGACCCATCCACCAGGAGAAAGGTTAGCGGAAAATTGACTGAGTTCTCCTTAAGCCTCACTAGGAGTAAGTGGATCTGTTGGAATTTGACTGAATTCTCTTGTGCCTCCGCTGACTGCCCAGGATCAGGCACGGCAGTAGAAATTTGAATAGGTTTTCTTGGGTACTGCCAATTGCCTGGGAGAGCACCCAAGAGCAAGAGCGCTGGTGGGAATTTGGCTGAGTTCTCCTGGGCTCCACTGATTACCTAGGAACAGATGGGCCTATGGGAATTTATGTGAGTTTTCTTGGGCACCGTCCACTGCCTGGGAGAGGGCCCAAGGATGGACAGGCCGGTAGGAATTTGACTGATCTTTTGTGGACATGGCAGACCGGCCAAAAGGAAGTGGGTCAGTGAAAATTTGATTGAGTCTTCTCAGGTCCCACTGGAGCTAGGACCCAGCTGGAGCAGGGGCTGCTGTGCAAGAACACCTGGGTAAAGGCTGCTGGGCAGGGACTGCTGAGCAAGAGCTGCAAGGTAGGAATTTGACTGTGGAATTTGAGCTGGAATTTGTGTGCGGAACCCACTTGTGAACACACTTGGACAGCTGAGGACTGAGTGAGGCCCTGCAAGTGTTACCAGCCCCTGTGGTCACCCTGCTGCCTGTCCCCCAACCTGTCCCAGACCCATTTGGTTCCACAACTGTGCCTTCATGTCCAGTCCTTTACTCTTGAGCACCTTGATCTGACTTACTTACAAGAGGCTGCTCTCACAGGCCCCGAAACTGATCTCTCCCTGAGTCAGAAGTTCAGAGAAAAACACAAGTGGGGTAACTGCCCAACTGGTTTCTAGAGCATTGTCTTCAGATCAAGAACATATCAATGTCTCAAAGAAAATAAGCTATCCCAAACACTAAAAAGTGCAAAGCAAGATGTCACCACCAAAAGTGACATAGTATCAATGGATTTCCTGAAGCCAAAAAGTCTGATGGAACTTTATGACACAAAATTTAAAAGAACAGTGATTTAGTATTTTCATTGGAAGAAAGAAAATGTTGAAGAATTACAGGACACTGGAAGCAAAAACCAGGAGGAGATTTAAAAAAAAAAAATCCAGAACAAGGCAGTTAAAACAGTTGAAGCATTAGTGGCACTGGAAAAACAAGAAACAATGATCCAAAATGTGAGGTCTACAGTTTCAGATGCTGTCAACAAGATGGAGGAACACATTAACAGAGTTGAAGAAATGGAACACAGAACCAGTGAAATAGAAGATAAAATTTTTACCACAGATCTGCTGGAGCAAAAAGCAGAAACAAAAAGGAAGGAAAAAGGAGAAAACCTAAGAATAATATTGGGCACCATCAAGAGAAATAACATGCACATCACCAGAATCCCAGAACAGGAAGAAGCAAGTAAAGACACTGAAAAAGTTGTGGAAGAATTACTAGAGGAAAACTTCCTAGGCATAATGAAGAATGATGGATGATGAAGAGATTGAGATTGTACACAGCTTTAGTTTGCTTGGCTC
>NW_006400175.1:1170414-1181974 GCF_000299155.1 Elephantulus edwardii
GGCCCTCTATGAGGTGGATTGATTCAGTGACTGGGATAATTGGGATGGGAGTGTCAGAGACAGTGCGATTGGCACAGGAAAGAGTGGAGTTTAGGACTGTTGTACATAGGGTCGCTATGAGTCGCAGGCGACTTGACAACAAAACAAAACAAACAAGAACAACAACATATTCAAGTAGCTGAGAGAACACCATATAGAATAGATCCCAAAAGAAAAACACCAAGGCATATCATAGTTAAATTCACCAGAACCAAAGGTAAGGAGAGAATTCTGAAAGCAGCGAGGGAGAAACAAAGAGCAACTTGTAAGGGAGAGCAGATAAGATTAAGTGCCAATTTCTCAGCAGAAACCATTCAAGCAAGAAGACAATGGAAGGGGATATATCAAACAATCAAAGAACACAAATGTTAAACAAGAATACTGTACCCAGTGAAATTTTCCATCAAATATGAGGGAGAGAGCAATATATTCCCAGAAAAACAGAACCTAAGGGAGTTTATAAAGACCAGCATTGTAGGAAACAGTGAGAGACATCCTTCTTACAGAGGTACCACAGCAAGCAGCATAGAACAAAGTAACTAGCAACAACACCAAAAGAACTCAACTCAATGATAGCAATAAAACCTGGCCTTTCTATAATCACACTGAATGTGAATTGGTTGAATGCACCACTGAAGAGAAGAAGAGTAGCAGATTGGAAAACAAAACCAAACCCACAAAATCCATCAATATGCTATCTACAAGAGACACACCTGGAAAATGAAGATAAAGAAAGACTAAAAATAAAAGGATGAGAAAAATAAAAAAGGCAATCAGAGAAAAACAGAAGTAGCAATATTAATCTCCGATAAAATTAAGTGTCAAAACCATCACAACAAACAAGGAAGGTCACTATGTAATGCTTAACAGGTGAATAGAACAAGAGGACGTAACAACAATAAATATCTATGCACCAAATCAAAGACCTGCAAAATATAGAAAACAAACATTAACAAAACTGAAAAAGGAAAGAGATAACACAGCAGGCTATGGCTAACTCTGAGAACAATGGGAATCCCAGAACATTTAATGGTGCTTATGTGAAACCTATACTTAGACAAGGAGACAGTCATCTGAACAGAGCAAGGAGTCACTACATGGTTCATAATCAGGAAAGGGGTCTGCCAGGGATGTATTCTGACTCAGTACCTTTTCAATCTGTGTGCAGAACAGATCATCAGGGATGCTGGGCTGTATGAGGAGGAATGTGGCATCAGGATTGGTAGAAGATTCATCAAAAACCCACATTATGCAGATGACACAACCAGCCCTGTTTGCTGAAACTGAGGAGGACCTGAAGTGCTTGCTGCAGAAGGTAAAGTACTGCAGCCTTCAATACGGATTGAAGCTAAAGATCAAGAAAACAAAGATTCTCAGAACTGGACCAATTGGCCACATAAGTATGGATAGTGAAAAGATTGAGATAGTTAACAGTTTTAATTTCTAGCTTGTCTCCTAGTCAACACTCTTGGTACCAGCAGCCAGGAAGTCAAGAGATGAATTGCATTGGAAATGTCAGTTGTTGGGGACCTCTCTAGAGTACTGAAGAGCAGTGATGTTAGGCTGGAGACTAACCTGATCTGGGCTATCGTCTTTGCAATTGTGTGATATGCATCGGAGAGTTGGACAGTGTCTAGGGATGATAGAAAGAGAATTGATGCCTTTGAGCTGTGGTGCTGGGAGAGTGTTGAATGTACCATGGACTGCTTGTTATTATTATGTGCCATCGAGTTGCTTGCGACTCATAGTGACCCTATGTACAAGAGCCCTAAACACCGTTCTATCCTGTGTCAGCCTCGCCGTCTCAAACACACTGATTTCACCACTCCACTCACAGAATCGATCCATCTCATCGAGGGTCTTCTTTTCCTGCACTGTCCCTCCACTCTCCCAAAAATGATGACCCTCTCCAAGGACCAATCAATCCCTCCTTGCAACATGCCCAAAGTATGTCAGATGAAGCTTCAGAATCCTTGACTCCAAGAAGCATTCTGGCTTCACCCTCTCCAGGACAAACCTGTTTATTCTCCTACCAGTCCATAGTATATTCACCACACTTCTCCAGCACCACAGCTCAAAGGTGTCAGTTCTCTTTCTATCATCCCTATTCATGTCCAAACTCCAATGCATAGCACACAATTGCAAGGACTATAGACTGGATCACGTGCACCTTAGTCTCCAGTCTGATGTTGTTGATCTTTAGTACTCTTGAGAGGTCCCTCACAGCTGATTTTCCCAATGCAATTCATCTCCTGATTTCCTGGCTGCTGTTACCAAGAGTGTTGACTGTGGAACCAAGTAAACGAAAACTGTTAACTATTTCAATCACTTCACCATCCATACTGATGTTGCCAATTGGCCCAGTGGTGAAAATCTTTGTTTTCTTGATGTTGACATTTAATCCATATTGAAGACTGCAGTCCTTGACCTTCTGCAGCAAGCACCATGGACTTCTAGGAGAACAAAAAGATTTTTCCTGAAAAGGGTAAAACTGAACTGCTCTTTGGAATCAAGGATTCTGAAGCTTCGTTTGACATACTTTGGGCATGTTGCAAGGAGGGACCAGTCCTTGCAGAGGGACATCATGTTTGGGAGAGTGGAGATAAAGTTGAAGCGAGGTAGACCCTTGATTAGATGGATTGATTCTGTGATTGTGGTGGTGGGATTAAGTGTATCAGAGATGGTAAGGTTGGCACATGATAGAGCAGGGTTTAGAGCCCTTGTACCTAGGGTCGCTATGAGTTGCAAGAGACTCGATGGCACATAACAACAAATAATAGTAACAACTATAGTACTTGGAGCCTTCAATATACTCCTTTCAAGAAAAGATAGAACTACCAGAAAAAAACTCAACAAAGATGCTCAAGTATTAAACCACACAATAAACCAGCTCAACCTCATAGATATTTATAGGCTAATATACCCCCCAAAAATACACAGTATACCTTCTTCTCCCATGTGCATGGAACATTCTTTAGAATAGATCACATTTTAGGTCACAAGGCAAGTATCAATTAAAAAAAAAAACAAAACATGGGACTAATACAAAGTATCTTCTTAGACCACAATGATACAAAATTAGAAATTAATAACAAGAGAATAAAGGAGAGAAAACCATACATTTGGAAGCTGAACAACACCTTCCTTGAACATGAGTCTGTACTAGAAGAAATAAAAAATGAAATGAAAAAGCTTCTTGAAACAAATGACAATGAAAACACCGCTTATAAAAACCTCTGGGAAATAGCCAAAGCAGTAATAAGAGGTCAATGTATGGCAGTAAGCAAACATATCAAAAGGCAGAAAAGAAAAAAAAAAAAAAAACATTGAATCTCTAACCCAACATCCCCACCAAATTAAAAAGAACAGAACTGAAATTGTAAAAATTAGTGCAGAAATAAATGAAATAGAAAACCAAAAAGTAATTGAAACCATCAACAAAACAAGGAGTTGGTTCTCGTGAAAGGTCAATAAAATTGACAAACCATGAGCAAAACTAACAAAGGAAAAAACACAGATAATCTAAATAAGAGATGAAATGATCAACGTCACAACAGAACCAACTAAAATAAAAAGGCTACCATTGGAATAATATGACAAATTATGCTCAAACAAATATGAAAACCTAGACGAAAAGGACAAATACTTAGAAATCCATACTGACCTAAACTGACAGTAACCGAAATTGAACACCTGAACAGACCCATTACAAAAGAAGAAATTAAAAAGTTAATAAAACAACTTCCAGCCAAAAAAAATTCTTGACCAGACAGCTTTATCAGTGAATTTTATCAAACATTCAGAGAAGAACTGTCATCAATTCTATATAAACTATTTCAGAAAATAGAAAAGATGGAATTCCCCCAGACTCATTCTATGAAGCAAACATGTCCTTTATACCAAAGCCTGGAAAGGACACCACCAAAATAGAAAACTACAGACCAGTAACTCTCTTGAACATAGATACAAAAATCCTAAAAAAACAAACAAACAACTAAACTTGGCAAATAGAATCCAAAGAAAGAAAAAAATAAGAAGAAAAATTCATCATGACCAAGTGGGATTCATACCAGGTATCTAAGGATGGTTCAACATAAGAAAAAAACAATCATTGTAATTCATCATATTAACAAAGCAAATAACAAAAACCACAGGATCCTATCAATTGATGCAGAAATGGTCTTTGACAAATCCCAACACCCTTTCCTGATTAAAATACTCAACAAAATAGGAATAAAGGGGAATTAAGTCAACATAGTAAAAAGTATATATGCAAACCTGATAGCCAACATTGTTCTCAATGGAGAAAAATTAAAGGCATTCCACTTGAGAACAGGAATTAGTCAAGGATGCCCATTATCACCTCTTCTATTCAATATGGTATTGGAAGTCTTGGTGATAGCAATAAGGTAAGAGAAGGAAATAAAAGGTATCCAAATTGGCAAAGAGGAGGTAAAATTATCTCTTTATGCAGATGATATAACAGTATACTTAGAAAACCCTAAAGACTCAGCAACAAAACTACAGGGCATAGTTGACCAATTCAGCAAAGTGGTAGAATACAAGATCAACATACAAATATCAATTGGATTTCCCTATAGTGAGAAAGAGAATACAGAACTGGAGCTGAGAAAAAGAATACCCTTCACCATAGCTAATCACAAGATTAGCTAGAATTAAACCTAACCAGAAGCACAAAGGATCTATTCAAAGACAATTACAAAACTGTATTATAAGAAACAAAAAGAGACCTGGAGAGGTGGAAGACTATACCTTGCTTATGGATAGGAAGACTCAATATTGTGAAAATTACAATACTACCAAAGGCAATACACATGTTCAGTGCAATCCCTATACAAGTAGTAATTCTGTTCTTCAACGAGATGGAAAAGGCAGTCTCCAATTTCATTTGGAATGGACAGAAGCCTAGAATATGCAAAGCACTCCTTAAATAGAGAAACAAGGTAGGAGGAATCTCACTCCCTGATTTTAACTCCTACTACGTTGTTGTAGTGGTCAAGACCACGTGGTACTGGTACAATGACACACACATAGATCAATAGAATAAAATTCAGAATCCAGAAATCAACCCATCTACCTATGGTCGACTGGTTTTTGACAAGAAGATGAAATCAGTTAAGTGGGGAAATGACAGCGTTTTTAACAAATGGTGCTGGCAAAACTGGAAACTATCTACAGAAACCTCAAGCAAGAGCCACACCTCACTTCATATACAAAACCCAGTTTAAAGTGGATTATGGACCTAGGACTAAACCAAGGACTATCAACTTTATTAAAGAAAAGCTTGGAAGAACTCTAGAAGTCCTAATCCACAACATAAATAGTCTTCCAAGCGTCCTGAAAAATCTACACCCAGGAGGGGATAAAATATGAATGAGACCTTCTAAGAATCAAATCTCTATGCACATCCAAAACCTTCTCCAACAGGGCGAAAAGGGAAGCTACGGATTGGGAAAAAATATTGGTAAAGACATGTTTGACAAAGGACTGATATCTGGAATTTATAAAATACTCAAGCACCACAAGATAAAGGTAAATAATCCAATTGAAAAATCGGCACAAGATATGAATAGACACTTCACCAAAGAAGACATTTAGATGGCCAAGAAGAACATGAAGAAATGTTCAAAATCCCTAGCTCTAAGAGACATGCAAATCAAAACAACTATGAGATATCTTCTCACCCTACTAAGAATAGCAAAATTTAACAGAACAGCAAACATCAAATGCTGGCAAGGTTGTGGAGAAACTGGAACCCTTATTTACTGTTGGTGTGAGTGTAAAATGGTGCAACCACTATGGAAGGCTTTAGGGCGCTTTTTCAAAAAGTTGTAAATACAAATACTATTTGACCCAGAAATTCCACTACTAGGAATTTACCCTAAAGCAACCATAACTGCCACCCAAGCAGAAATATGCACACCCATATTTATTGCTGCTTTGTTCGCAGTAGCAAAGAGCTGGAAACAACCTAAGTGCCCCTCAACAAATGAATGGATATAGAAGTTCTGGTATATTCATATAATGGAATACTATGCTGCATTGAAAAACAAGGAACTTATGAAATATACAAAATGGATGACCCTGGAGGACATTATGTTGAGTGAAGTATCTCAGTCACAAAAGGACAAATATTCCATTTGCAGTTAAGTACTTAAAATCCTCTTCAATTTCAGCAAGTAAGGTGGTGTCATATGCAGGATGCTGGTTGTTAATGAATCTTTCTCCAATATTAATGCCACATTGTCCTTCATATAGTTCAATTCTCAAATCATTTGCTCTGCATACAAATTGATTACTTATAGAGAAAGGATACAAACCTGATGCACAACTTACTGATTTTAAACCATACCGTATTCTCTTGTTCTTTTAAGACCATAGCTTCTCCATCCAAATGTCAGTTTTGCATAAAAAAATATTAAGTGTTCTGAGATTCTGGTTCGTCTCAATAATATCCTTCATTTACTATGATACACACATTAAAATGACTTTGCATCATCAATAAACAGATAAAACATTTTTCTGGTATTGTCTTCTTTCAAGATCTATTTAATGTCACCAGTGATATCCCATGTGCCATGACCTCTTCTGAATTCAGCTTAAATTTCTGGCAGTTCTCTGTCAATGTACTGTTCTAAATGTTTGTTTGTGATCTTCAGCAAAATTTTACTTGTGTGTGATTCATATTCTACTGAACCACATAATTTTTGGAGAATGGAAATCAATATGCATCTCTTCCGGTTAGTTGGCCAGATCTTCCAGGACTGCATCTGTGTGTTAGAATATGTCAATTGGTATTTCATCAATCCTCAGGGAGTTGCTTGTTACCAGTGCTTTCAGTGCAGCTTGAACTTCTTCCTTCATTATCACTGGTTTTTGGTTATATTTTACTTCCTATAATGGTACCATGTCTACTAATTCTTTTTGGTCTAGTAACTCTTTATAATTTCCACCTTATTTTGATGCTTCCTGTATCACTCAAGATTTTTTTAATAGAATCTACTAGTATTGCAAATCAAGGCTAGAATTTGGTTTTAGTACTTTCAAGTGAGGATGTTCTTCATTTTGATATTCTGAGACCAGCTCTGTGTGCATTACCTAATCATTTGCTTTGCTTTCTCAAGCTGCTTTTTGAAATACTTTGTGCATTTTTTACTCTTTGTTTTGGCCTCTGAACTTGTTAAAGCTGAGAAGGAAGTAAAGCATTTGTTGCAGAAGGTCAAGGCCTGTAGCCTTCAATATAAATTGAACCTCAACGTCAAGAAAACAAAGGTGCTGAGCACTAGGCTGATTGGCAGCATTAAGATAGATTATGAAGATATTGTGATTGTTAATAGCTTTAGTGTGCTTGGCTCCACAATCAACATTCTTGGTAAGAGCAGCCAGTAAAGTCTGCTGTCAAGGACCTCTCCAGGGTACTAAAAAACATTGATATCAGCCTAGAGACTAAGGTGCACCTGACCTAGTCCATACTCTTTGCAGTTGCATGCTATGCATCACAAAGCTCGACAGTGACTAGCGATGATAGAAATTGAAATGATGCCTTCGAGCTGTGGTGCTGGAGAAGAATATTGAAATATACCATGGGCTGCCAGGAAAATAAACAAGTTTGTCCTGGAGAGGGTCCTTGGAGGTTCGGATTCTGAAGCTCTGTCTGACATACTTTGGGAATGCTGCAAGGAGGGACTAGTCCTTGGAGAGAGCTATCAAACTTGAAAAGGGTGGCGGGACAGTGCAAGAGAAGAAGACCCTTGATGAAATGGATTGATTCAGTCACTGGGGGAAGGTGCGTCAGAGACAATGAGGTTGGCACAGGATAAAGCAGGTTTTAGGATATTATATGTACATAGAGTTGCTATGAGTTGTAATGATGATGACAACAACTGTCCAATGCCTTTTGCAAAGTGTCTTCTGATATAATATTTTGGCTTCTTCTTGTTCTTGTGCACACTGTGTGGGTGTGTGTAGGAGCTCTGTGGTCTGGTGGGTAAGGAGTTTTACTACCTATGTTATTATCTTTGTGAATCCACAAGCTATTCTGTGGCAGAAAGATGGGAAGTTTCCTCTTGTGTGATTTCTACCTTCTGAAAGAACTATTGGGGGGTTAGCTATGAATGACTATTCAGTATATGCCACTCATGTTGTTGTTGTTGTTATGTGCCATCGAGTTGCCTGTGACTCATAGTGACCCTATGTACATCAGCTTAGAAGCCTGCCCTATCCTGAGCCAATCTCACTAACTCCGAGAAGCAAACCTCCATTGCCCCAGTTACTATATCAATCCATCTCGTATGAGGTCTTCCTCTCCTGTGCTGTTTCTCCACCCTTCTGAGCATGATGTCCTCCTCCAAGGATTGGTCCCTCCTAGCCATACCCCCAAAATATGTGAGACAGAGCTTCAAAATCTTAGCTTCCAAGGAGAAACTTATTTCACCCTTTCCAGCACAGACCTATTTGTTTTCTTCATGGTCCATAGTATGTTCAAGATTCTTCTCCAGCACAATTCAAAGGCATAAATTCTTCTTCTGGCATCCTTAGTTATTGTCCACCTTTAATGCATGGCAAGCAATTGTGAATACCATGGCCTATATCAGGCGCACCTTACTCTCTAGACATCGATGTTTCCCAGTACTCTGGAGAGGTCCCTGCCAGTAATTTGTCTTTTGCCAATGCAATTTGTCTTTTGATTTCCTCACTGCTGATGCCATGAGTGCTGATTGTGGAGCTGAGCAAGCTCTGATTGTTAACAACCTCAGTCTTTTCTCCATCTATCATGGTGCTGCCAGTTGACCCAGTGGTAAGAATCTGTCTTCTTGATGGTGAGCTTCAATTTATATTGAAGACTACAGTCCTTGGCCTTCTGCAGCAAGAGTTTCAGGTCCTCCTCAGTTTCAGCAAGCATGGTTATTTCATCCGGATAACGTAAGTGATGATGAGTTGTCCTCTAATCCTGATGCCACTTTCCTCCTCATAAAGCTCAGCCTCTTGAATGATCTGTCCTGCATGTTGATTGAATAGATATGGAGATAGGATGCATCCTTGGGCACACTCCTTTCCAGATTTTGAACCATGCAATGTTTTCTTGTTCTGTTCTGAGAACTAATTCGTGGTTCAAATATAGGTTTCACATGAACACAATTAAGTATTCGGCAATTCCCATTCTCCTCTGGTCAGCATAATTGGTTATAATCCACAGTCAAACGTCTTTGTATACTCAGTGAAACACAGGTAGACATTCCTTTGCTACTCTTTGCTTTTAGCCAAGATCTATTTGACATTGGCTATGATGATGAGATGGATTGATACAGTAACTAGGTCAATGGGGGTTGGTTTCTCGGAATTAGTAAGACTGGCCCAGGACAAGAAAGGATTCAGAGCTGCTGTATATAGGGTGCATTGCAAGCAACTCAATGACACATAGCAACAATAACATATATGATAGGTTCAGAACCTGGAGAGACATCCACTTCCTAAAGAATATGCCTGCAAAAACTCTATGAACTTTGGTAAATGTCGATAGTTGTACAGAGGCTTCAGGTCTTTCGTTCACAGAGTCACTGAGTTGTCCTCGACTCAAAGGCAATCAACAACAAGAACAATCATGTCTCTAATGTCATGACATCTTCTAAGCTCAGTTTGTATTTCTGGTAGTTCTCTACTGATATACTGTTCCAGGTTTTTTTGTTTTTGTTTTTGTTTTTTTTATAACCTTCAGCAGGATTTGGCTAGTGTGTGATGTTAGTGATATTGTTCTATAATTTCCACACTCTAGTCATCTTTTTTTTAGAATGGAAGGAAATAGATATGGATTTCTTCTTGTCAGTTTGCCAGATAATTGTCCTCCATATTTCTTGACATAACCTAGTGAGCATGTCAAGGGTATCATCTGTTTGTTGAAATGTGTCAGTTGGTATTAAGTCAATTCCTGGGGCCTTTTTTTTTTTTTGTCAAATACTTCAGAGCACCCTGAACTTGCTCCTTTATCATCCTTGCCTCTTGATTATATATTGTTTCTTGAAATTCTTCTGTGTCAGCCAACCCTTTTTGGTGCAGTTCCTCTTTCTGTCTTCCTTTGATGCTTCCTGAATCATTCAGTCTTCTATTCATAGTATCCGTAAGTATTGCAATTCGAGGCTTGAATTTATACACTAATTCCTCATTTCTCCCTATCGTTTTTCCTGTTTTTGTTAGATGCACTTGCATTGACTTGACTTGTAGGGACTCTATGAACAACAGATCTGAACTTTGCCATAATTTGCACCACTTTCTCTGTCTCCATCATGCTCAGTCCCATTGTGGTAGTCACTCTGTCATTTTATCTTCTTGAGTCATCCTCTGACATTTGCCATCAGGATGTCATTCTCCAAGGATTGGTTCTTGCTGAATATATACCCAAATTTAGTGGTTCTTGCTGAATATATACCCAAATTTAGTGAGCATGTACCTTTCTCCTAGAAACTGTTAATAATTTCTTGTTCTCTAAACATTTGTGTATCCTAAATATTTAAGTGAGGTTTCCTATATTTCTGTTTTTGTGGCTTGTTTCACTGAACTTGGAATTTTTAGAGGTTATCGCTGTTGGCTTGTGTCATAGTTTCATTTCCCCTTTTTGTTACATAATATTCCATTATATGCCTTTTGCATGCTTTGCCCATCCATTTATCTGTTGTGTAAACCTACAGTGAACACTGGTATACATTGTTCCCAATAAAAAAAGAGATGGAAGCAACCCAATTGTCCATCAAAAGGTGAATGGATAGAGAAGCTGTGGTATATTCACACAATGGAATACTATGCAGCACTGAAAAACAAGTAACTCATAAAATACTATTCAAAATGGGTGACCCTGGAGAACATTATGCTGAGTGAAATATCCCAGTCACAAAAGGACAAAAGTTCATAAAACAAAGCTGACATGTATGTTGGAGGAAAACTAAGAAAAGAGGGGATAAATAATGAACCCTGAATTTAAATAGATGAGAGAAAGAACTGTCTTAACAGTTATTAGCATGACAGCAGTCCGGAATAAGAGGTACATAGCAAAGTGGACCGGAGGGGAGGGAGGAAATTGTGGAACAATGACAGAATCTTTTTTAAAAGATAAGCGAACTGGGAAAGGAGGCAGGGAGGAAAATGTCCAACAATGAATGCATGGAAAACCCAAGTTTTCTGTAAACTTCTATTAAAATATCATAATTTTTTTACAAAAATACAAAAAAACCCTTTGCATTCCAATCACATTTTTCTATTTCCTTTAAATCTTACTTTCATTAATCCATCTATCCTGTCCCTTCCTACCTTCTCAGCTCTATCACTGGGCAGCTGTTGCGTCTTCCCACTTAGGTTGTTGATTATTCTAGGAGTGAAGACTTCCCTGGTATTACTTCACCTAATAGACCCGTCTATATACATTTTATAAGAGACACAAACGCAGGTTATACACATGGACTTCACCTGATGGTATGCATAGGAATCAGATCGACTACATCTGTGGAAGGAA
>NW_006400175.1:1184039-1189540 GCF_000299155.1 Elephantulus edwardii
CGGTGACTGGGGCAATCGGGATGGGTGTGTCAGAGGCAGTGCGGTTGGCGCAGGATAGAGCAGGGTTTAGGGCTGTTGTGTATAGGGTCGCTATGAGTCGCAAACGACTCGACGGCACATATCAATAAAAACAATATATGTGACTGATAGCTGAGCCACATTGGTGAGTTCTCCATATCTGAAGGATCACAATATCTGGGATTCCACAAGACTTTATTGGAACTGTATGCCTCGCCATTTTTATGTTGTTTTTTTTTAATGTTATTGTTGTTGTGTAACATTGAGTCATAAGCAACCCATACGTGAGCCATAAATGAGTAGTTTTCAGGAGCAGAATGTCATATGAGACAAACAGCTCATCTTTCTCCCATGTAGCAATGTTTTTGTTGTTGTTTGCCATCTAGTCTTCTGTAACTCATAGCAACCCTATGAACAACATCTCTGAACCCTGCCCTATTCTGAACCAATCTCACTCATAGTAACCTTAAAAACAACATTATCTTAATTTTCCCCTATCCTTCACCATCCTCACCATCTCTGACATCTTTGAACTCATTGTTACCATCACTACTATATCCATTATATTGTCAAGGGACTTCTATTTCTCTGAGACTCCAGCTTTCCCTACATGATGTCTTTTTCAGGGTCATCCTCTTGAAAACATGCCCAAAAGATGTGAGACTAAGTTTCACCATTCATGCCACTAAGGGACACCCTGATTGTACTTCCCCTAAAACGGACTTGTCTGTTCTTTTGACACTTATTCCATGGAATGTTTACTACTCCTCTCTGACACCAAAAGTTAAAGTTGGTTCTTTTTCTGTTATCCTTATTCATTATAAAACTTTAAGACACATAGGAAATAATTGAAAACACCAAGGTTTGGATCAGATGTCTTTAAATTGGCATCCTTGCATTTTAGGACTTTGGAAGTCTTTGACATTATATTTTCCCAATGCAACAAGTCTTTTTATTTTCTTTAAAAAATGTAATTTTAGTGAAAGTTTACAGAAAGGATGAGTTTCATTCATTCATTGTTACACATATTTCCTCCCTCCTCCCCCAGTTAACTTTGTAATTCATATAATGTATATCTTGTCATGCACGTAAGGTCTAATCATCCATTCCTTTTAGATAGTCCTCTTCTACTCCAGTGTTGTGTTCATTGTCTTGCCATTCTTTCTCATCCTTTCCCTCCATCACTCATGTCTATCCTATTTTTATAACAGTGGTCTTATGCAGTAAAGTTTATTCTTTTAATTGATGCATAATGTTCCACTGTGTGGATGTACCACACAGTTTTTCTATCCATTTGTTTGTTGATGAGAGAGAACTTGAGCTGTTTCCACTTCTTCACTTTTGTAAATAATGCTGCAACAAACATGGGTGCACATGCATCTGTTTGCATCACAGCTCTGCTTTCTTTTGAGTGTATATCTGTTAGTGGAATAGCTGGATCAAATGCTGTTTCTAATTTCAATTTTTTGAGAAAACAATGGATTCCTTCCATAGTGGTTGTACCATTTTATATTCTCATCAGAAGCAAATGAGAATTCCAATTTCTCCACTTCCTCCCCAGCATTTGTTGTTTGCTATCCTGTTGAACTTTGCTATTGAGACTAGAGTGAGATGCTATCTCATTGTTGCTTTTATTTGCACCTATATGATAGCTAGGGATTTTGAATATGTCTTCATGTGTTTGCTGGCATCTGAGTTTCTTCTTTGGTGAAGTGTCGATTCACATCTTGTGCCCATTTTGTGACTGGGTAGTTTGCCTTTTTCTTGTTGAAGTACTGGAGTAGTCTATAAATTTTAGAAATCAGTTTCTTATCAGATATTTAATTGCAAATTTATTTCCCATATCTCCTTTTAACTCCGTTGAAGAAGTTTTATGATGTGCTGGGATTTTATTTTTAGAAAATCCCATTCATTTATTTTACCCTTTCCTGGTTATAGGGGTTTTGTTATGCTTGGAAGTCCTTTCATGCCATAGATTAGCGTTTCTAGAGTTGTTCCTAGTTCTTCTCTGATGAACTCTGTTGTTGTTGTTGTTGTTAAGTGCCGTTGAGTTGCAGGCAACTCATAGCAATCCTATGAGGGAGAGTCCTCAACTCATGGGTGTCTCTCATCCTCTTTCCAGGTTCATAGGGTTTCCAGAGGCAAGCTATTATGGAAGTGGATGTATGGTGTGAGGTATAGGACTTACTTCAGTTTTCTACAAATGATTTTCCAGTTTTATAAGCACCATTTGTTAAAGAAGCTGCCATTTCCTCACTTAACCAACTTTGTGTCCTTGCCAAAGATCGGTTGACCATAGGTAGATAAATCGATTACTGGGTTAGACATTCTGTTCCATTGATCTATGTGTCTGTGTCTGTGGCTGTATCACTACCATGCTGCCTTGATTACTATTGGTGAGTAGTAGAATTTGAGATTATGGAATGTATTGCCTCCTCCATTTTTTCTATTTTTCAGCAATACTTTGCTTATTTGGGGTCTCTTTCCATTCCAGACAAAAATGAAAATTGCCTTTTCCTTATTATTGAAGAATGAAATTAGTGTCTGTATTGGGATTGCAAGGAACTGCAGACTGACCGCTTTTGATATTGAATTGTCATTTTAACAGTATTGAGTCTTCCTATACATGAACATGGTATTGTTATGCTGTTGTTATGTGCCATCGAGTTGCTTGCAACTCATAGTGACCGTATGTGTAAAAGCCCTAAACCCTGTTCTATCCCTTGACAATCTCACTGTCTCCAAAACATCTGTCCCCATTACCCAAGTGACAGAATCAATCCATCTCATCAAGGGTCTTCCTCTCCTGCGCCGTCCCTCCACCCTCACAAGCATGATGGCCCTCTCCAAGGACTGGTCCCTCCTTGCAACATGTCAAAAAAAGTCAGACGAAGCTTCAGAATCCTTTCCTCCAAGGAGCAGCCTGACTTCACCCTCTCTAGGACGTACTTGTTTGTTTTCCTAGCAGTCCATGGTATATTCAGTACTCTTCTCCAGCACCACAGCTCAAAGACATCAACTCTCCTCTGTCATCCCTAGTCATTGTCCAGCTCTCTGAAGCATAGCAAGTAATGGCAACAACCATGGCATCTCTCAGGCACACCTTAGTCTCGAGACTGATATCTTTGCTCCTCAGTACCTTGGAGAGGTCTCTGACAACAGACTTTCCCAATGCAATTTGTCTTTTAATTTCCTGGCTGCTGGTTCCTAGAGTCTTGATTGTAAAGCCAAACAAACTAAACTGTCAACAATCTCAATCTGTTCACCATCTATCATGATTCTGTCAATTGGCCCAGTGGTGAGAATCTTTGCTTCCTTGACGTTGAGCTTCAATCCATATTGAAGGCTCCAATCCTTGACCTTCTGCAGCAAGAGCTTCAGGTCCTCCTCATTTTCAGCAAGCAGGGTTGTGTCATCTGCATAACACAGATTGTTGATAAGTCTACCTCCAATCCTGATGCCACACTTGTCTCTCAGAGAATCTGTTCTGCATATGGATTGACAAGTTATGGAGATAGGACACATTCTCGATGCACACCTTTCCCAATTTTGAACCATGCATTGTGTCCTTGCTCTGTTCTGATGATGGCCTCCTGGCCCGACTATAAGTTTCACATAAGCACGATCAAGTGTTCTGGGATTCCCATTCCTCTCAAAGTTAACCACAGTTTATTGTGATCCACACAGTCGAATGTCTTTGCATAGTCACTGAAACACAGATAAACCTTCTTCTGGTACTCTCTGCTTTCAGCCAAGATCCATCCGACATTAGCTATATTATATATTATCCCTGGTGCCATGACCCTTTCTAAATCCAGCCTGCACTTCAGGCAGTTCTCTGTCAACATAATGTCCTAGTCATTTTTGGATGATCTTCAGCAGAATCTTGCTTGCATGTGATATCAATGAAATTGTTTGATAATTTCCACACTCTGTTGGATCACCTTCTTTGGAATGGGATCAAATATAGATCTCTTCCAGTCAGTATGCCACATGGTTGTCCTCCATATTTCTTTGCACAACTTGGTGAGCACAACGAGGGCAGCATCTGTTTGTTGAAATATTTCAGTCGGTGTGCCATCAATTCCTGTGGCCTTGGTTTTTGCCAATTTTTCAGAGCAGCATGAACTTCCTCCTTCATCACCACAGGCTCTTGCTCATATGCTGTTTTATGAAATTCTTCCTTGTCCACCAATTCCTTTTGGTACCATGACTCTGTGTACTCTTTCCATCTTCTTTTAATGCTTCTTGCATCATTCAATATTCTGCCCAAAACATCCTTAAGTATTGCAACTCGAGGTCTGAATTTGTTCTTCAGTTTCTTGAGCTTAAGAAATGCTGAGTGGGTTCGGCCCTTTTGATTTTCTGACTCCAGCTCCTTACACATTTCATTGTAATATGTTACTTTGTCTTCCCTCACTGCTCTCGGAAATCTTCTGTTCAACTTCTTAATATCTTGATTTCTTCCCTTTGCTTTGACTTTTCAGTGCTCCAGTGCAATATTTAGAGTTTCTTCTGACATCCATCTTGGTCTTTTCTTCCTTCTCTGCCTTTGTAATGACCTTTTGGATTCTTCCTGGATGATATTCTTGATATCTTCCCACAGCTCGTTTGGTCTTCGCTCATTAATGTCCAAGATCTCAAACCTGTTCCTGAGATGGTTTTAAAATTCAGGTGAGATAGACTCAAGGTCAAATTTTGGTTCCTGTGGACTTGATTTTATTTTCCTCATCCTCAGCTGAATCATTCTGAGTCAGAGGATCATATGATTTGCTATGCTGGAGATGAAAAGTGAGGAAAAATGGAATTGCTTTCATAGTTCAAAATGTCATTTCTAGTTCTATCTTGAAATACAATGTTGTGAGTGATAGGATAATATACATATGCGTACAAGGAAATACAATGAACACCACCATCATTCAAATATATGCACCAATAACCAGAGCCAAAGAGGAGGAAATAGAAGTTTTCTAGCAACTTTTACAATCAGAGATTGATCGAACATGTAACCAAGATGCTGTAATAATAATGGGTGACTGGAATGCAAAAGTTCAGAATAGAGAAGGATCAGCAGTTGGAAAACATGGACTTGGTGTAAGGAATGAAGCCGGAGATAGAATGATAGAATTTCGCACAATGATTACTGATTGCAAATACATTTTATAAGAAATACAAACGCGGGCTATATATACGGATTTTACTTTATGGTATACATAGAAATCAGATCAATTACATCACTGGAGAATCACTGGAGAAGCTCAATATCAGCTGTGAAAAGTAGGCCAGGTGCTGATTGTGGAATAGACCACCAACTACTCATATGAATATAGTATATGCTTTCATATCTCTAGGTCCCTTTTTATTTCTTGTAGCAATTTTTAAAATTTTCTTTCTATAATCCTTTTGTGTCTCTAATTAGATTATTCTTCAATATTTCATCTTGTGGTTAGCTACTGTGATTTGAATTATTTTTTCTTTTTTTT
>NW_006400175.1:1190323-1208136 GCF_000299155.1 Elephantulus edwardii
CTCACTGGTACAGGAGACTGCCCCTCCTTCTCCAGCAGAGCATGAAGTAGAGTCTGGGTTGTGCCTGTCGGGGCCTGGGTTTCAGCTGTCCACACCACAGCGGTGGGCAACGAGCTTAAAGCCCCTGATGGCTCTGGGCGCTGACTCTCACCAGTGGCTATGGATGAAGTTACAGGCGATTTTCAGCCAGCACCCCTATTTTTTCTTTTTTATATTCTCTTTGTTACTGTAGATAAATACAACTGATTTTGGATGTCGATCTTGTATCCTGCTATTTTGCTTCATTGGTCGAGTATATACAATAGTCTTCTTGCTGAATATTTAGGATTTTCTGAGTATACTGTTTTATCATCTGCATATTGAGTTTTATCTCCTATTTATCAATTTGGATGCTTCTTATTTTCTTCTCTTGCATTATTACTCTCCTTGAGAATTACAACACAATATTGAAGAAGAGTGGTGATAGTGGGCATCTTGTTCTCTAGGGCAATGCCTTTGGACTCTCTCTTTTGAGGATGATGGTGACTCGTGGTTTTGTGTATGTACTTTTCAGTATATTGAGGAATTTTCCCCTCTCTTCTTTTTGTTGAGTGTTTCAATCGGGAAGGAGTTAAATTTTGTCAAAAGCCTGTTCCTCCATCAAGATCTTGTGTTTCTTTTACTTTGCTTTATCAATGTCATTAATTACATTAACTGCTTTCTTTCACTGAACCATCTTTGCATAGCTATTATGTCTCTCACTTGGTTGAAATGAATTCTTTTTTAAAGTATATACTTTGATTCTATTGACCAGGATTTTGTTGATAGCTTTTGCATCTATGTTATTGAGAATTAGTGGTCTATAGTTTCTATTTTGGTGATGTGTTTACCTGACTTTGCTGTCAGGAATATATCTATGTCATAGAATGACTCTGGGAGTATTACAACTTTTTCTATTTTCTAACATACTTTATGTAAAATTTGTGACAATTCTTATCTGAATGCTTGATAAAACTCAACTAATAAAACTAAATGATCCAGGAGTGTCTTTTTTCGTTGCAAGTTTTTTAATGACCTTTTCACATTTTTCTTTTGTCATGGGTCTATTCAGGTTTTCTACTTCCGTCTATATCAGTTTGAGAGATTGTGAGTTTCTAAGTATTTGTTTATCTCCTCTAGGTTTTTATATTTGTTTGTATCTTGTTTTATTTTTATTATGTGTTGTCGAGTCATTTGAGGCTCATAGCGACCCTGTGTACAATAGCCCTGAACCCTGCTCTATCCTGTGCCAACCACCCACCTTTATTACCCCAGTCACTGAATCAATCCATCTCATCGGGGGTCTTCCTCTCTTGTGCTGTCCCTCCACCCTTCCAAGCATGATATTCCTGTCCAAGGACTGGTCCCTCCTTACAACATGCCCAAAGTATGTCAGACGAAGCCTCACAACATTCCCAAAGTGTGTCAGACAAAGCCTCAGCATCATTACCTCTAAGAAGCAGTCTTATTTCACACACTCTCGGGCAAATCTGTCTGTTCTCCTGGCATTCCATGGTATATTCAGTACTCTTCTCCAGCACCACAGCTCAAAGGCATCAATTCTCTTTCTATCACTCCTAGTCATTGACCAACTTTCTGATGTATGCAAGTCATTGTAAAGACTTTGATCTTGATCGGGTTCACTTAAGTCTCCAGACTGATATCATTGCTCTTCAGTACTCTGGAGAGGTCCCTGATAGAACTTTCCCAGTGCAATTTGTCTTTTGATTTCCTAGCTGCTAGTACAGTTTGAGTATACTTTTTTAATAAAATTCCATTATTTATTTGTTTGTTTGTTTATTTCAGTTGGCTCTGTATGATATCATCTCTTTCATTTCTTACTTGCATTGTGTCTCTCCCCCCCTTTTGCTTTATTAGCTTGGTCTTTTCTATAGTTTTAATTATTTTTCTGTTTTTTGTTCCATTAATTTCTGTCCTAATGTTTATAATTTTCTTTATTTTAGATGCTATTGGATTTTCTTGCTATTCGGAGTTGTTGCATTAAATAGTCTATTTTCATTATTTCTTCCTTTTTAATGTGTTTTTCTATTATTATTAATTGTCCTTTAAGTACTGCTTTTGCTCTCTCCGAGAAGTTCTGCTAAGATGTGATTTCATTCTCATTTGTCTCAAGAAACTTTTTATTTTTATTACCCACTTACGCTCATGCAAGGTGGTGTTTAGCATAATTTTTTCTCCTGTATCTTCTTATTTGTTTCTAATTTTATAGTCTTGTGGTCTAAGAAAATCCTTTGTACTTTTGTTTTTTTTTATTTATTGAGGCTTATTTTGCCACCTGAAATAGTATATATCCTGGGGAATGTTTCTGTGTATGCTGGGTAAGAATGAATTCTAAGTTTATTTAGTTCATTAGCCTGTAAATACCCATGAGATCAAATTGTTTAATTGTATGGTTTAATTCCTCGGATTTTTGTTGAGTTTCTTTCTATTCATCCTATCTTTCTTTGAAAGTGGTGTACTGAAGTCTCCTACTACCATAGTGGTGTTGTCTATTTCTTTGTTCAGTTCTTTTACTTTGCATATTTTTGCAGCTGTATCATTTGATGTATACATATTTGTTATAGTCATTTTCTCTTATTCTAATGTCTTTATACATTATATAGTGTTCTTCCTTGTCCTTATGATGGTTTGTACCCCAAAATCTATTTTATCAGAGATTTATGTTACTAATCTTGCTTTTTTTCTGGTTGCCATTTACTTGTTATGTTTTTTCCACTCTGATTTTTTTCTCTTCTAGTTTATTTACAAAATTCAAATACAAATTTGAACTAATTCTTTCAATTTCCCTCACCCCCCATCAAATTGTACATCCTAATAATTAATCCCCCCTTTCCCCTGCACATCCACATCCCTTTGCTTCCAGCTTCTCCCATGCCTCTTAGATCCTTATACTCATTCTACAATAACGGTTTTATACAATATTTATCCTTATTTTACTGAGTTAGTTCACTCAATATAATGCTCTCCAGTCCCTCCCAAGTTAGGTAATAATTTAAAAAGTTATTTCTCCTGCATGCTGCATAATATTCCATTGTGTGAAGGTAACATAATTTCTCAATCCAGTCTTTGATTTTTCAGTCTGTCTTTATCTTCACTTTTCATGGTTCTTTTGTATATATCATATTGACGGGTTTTGTTTTTTGTTTAATCTGATACTCTTTTCCTCTTGAATGGTGCATTTAACTGGTTATGTTCAGTGTAATTGTTGAGAAACAGGGTGCTATTACTATCATTTTGTTGGGTTCTTTTTAAATTTTTTCGCTTACTACTTTGATCCATCAATTTTTCTGTGGCATACCTGTAGGAGGGAGTTCCTTTAGGATTTCTTGCAGCATTGTCTTGTTTTTACACACTCCTTTAGTTTCTGCTATTATAAGAATATCTTGCTCTCTCTCTCATATTTTGATAGACAGTTTTTGGCTGAGTATTGTAGTCTTGGTTGGCAGTTGAGTTCTTTGAGAGTTCAATATATGTCATTCCACTGTCATCTTCATTGCATGTTTTCTGCCAAGAAGTCACTACTTAACTCTTGTTTGCTCTCCTTTCTAGCTAACTCTTCATTTTTCTCCAGCTGCTTTCAGAATTCTCCCAGTGTCTTTGATTTTGGCAAATTTTACTATGATTTACCTCTGATTTTTACCAACTTTTGCAGTCAGAAATGGATCAAACATGCGATCAAGACGCATTAATAATAATGGGCGACTGGAATGCAAAAGTTCGGAACAGGGAAGAAGGATCAGTAACTGGAAAACATGGGCTCGGTGAGAGAAATGAGGCTGGAGATAGAATGATAGAGTTCTGCACGTTCAAGGATTTATTCATTGCAAATATCTTTTATAAGAAACATAAACACAAGCTCTACACATGGATTTCACCTGATGCTATGGATAGGAATCAAATCGATTACATTTGCAGAAAGATTTGGTGGAGAAGCTCAATATTAGCAGTGAAAACCAGGCTGGGTGCTGATTGTGGGACAGACCACCAACTACTCATATGCAAATTCAAGCTGAAGTTGAGGAAAATTAAGTCAAGTCCACGGGAACCAAGATTTGACCTTAAGTCTGTCCCACTCGAATTCCAAAACCATCTCAGGAACAGGTTTGAGGCCTTGAACACCAATGAGCGTAGACCAAATGAGCTCTGGGAGGATATCAAGAAAATCGTCCATGAAGAATGCAAAAGATCATTACAAAGGCTAAAGAAGAAGAAAAGACCAAGATGGATGTCAGATGAAATTCTTGAGTATTGCATTAGAGCGTCGAGAAGCCAAAGCTAAAGGAAGAAATCAAGAAATCAAAGAGCTGAATAGAAAATTTCAAAAGGCAGCTCAGGACGACAAAGCAAGATACTATAATGAAATGTGCAGAAAGCTGGAGCCAGAAAATCAAATGGCCGGATGCGCTCAGCATTTCTTAAGCTGAAGGAGTTGAAAAACAAATTCAAGCCATGGGTGGCAATACTTGAAAATAGTTTGGGTAGATTGTTGAATGATCCAGGAAGTATATAAAGAAGATGGAAGGAGTACACAGAGTCACTGTATCAGAAGGAATTGGCTGACATAGAGGAATTTCATGAAATAACATATGAGCAAGAACCTATGGTGATGAAGGAGGAAGTTCAAGTTGCTCTGAAGGAACTGGCAAAAAACAAGGCTCCAGGAGTTGACAGCATACCAATTGATTTATTTCAACAAACAGATGCTGCCCTGGATGTGCTCACTAAGTTGTGCCATTAAATCTGGAGGACGGCCAGCTGGCCAACTGACTGGAAGAGATCAATATTTGTTCCCACTCCAAAGAAAGGTGACCCAACAGAGTGTGGAAATTATTGAACAATATCATTCATATCACATGTAAGCAAGATTCTGCTTAAAATTACCCAAAAACATTTGGAACAGTATGTCAACAGAGAACTGCCAGATGTGCAGGCTGGATTTAGAAGAGGTCGCGGTACTAGGGATAGTATAGCTGATGTTAAATAGATCTTGGCAGGAAGCAGAAAATACCAGAAGAATGTTTATTTGTGCTTCGTTGACTATGCAAAGGCTTTTAACTGTATGGATCACTACAAGCTATGGCTGACTCTGAGAAGAATGGGACTCCCAGAACATTTGATTGTGCTAGTGCGAAACCTATACTTGGACCAAGAGGCAGTCATCAGAACAGAGCAGGGGGAAAATCAAGAAAGGGGTCCATCAGAGATGTATTTTGTCTCCATACCTTTTCAATCTGTATGCAAAACAGATTACCCGAGACGCTGGACTGTACGAGGAAGAATGTAGCATCAGGATTGGTGGAAGAATCGTCAAAAACCTACATTATGCAGATGACACAACCCTACTTGCTGACACTGAGGGAGACCTGAAGTGCTTGCTGCAGAAGGTCAAGGACTGTAGTCTTCAATATGGATTGAAGCTCAATATCGAGAAAACAAAGATTCTTGCCACTGGGCCAATTGTCAGCATCAGTATGGATGGTGAAGAGATTGAGATAGTTAACAGTTTTCGTTTATTTGGTTCCACAGTCAACACTATTGATAACAGCAGCCAGGAAATCAGGAGATGAAATCCATCGGGAAAGTCAGCTGTGAGGGACCTCTCAAGAGTACTAAAGTGCAACAACATCAGGCTGGAGACTAAGGTGCACATGATCCAGGCTGTAGTCTTTACAATTACGTGCTATGCATTGGAGAGAAAGTGAATAGTGATGACAGAAAGAGAATTGATGCCTTTGAGCTGTGGTGCTGGAGAAGAGTGTTGAATATACCATGGACTGCTAGAACAAACAGGTTTGTCCCGGAGAGGGTGAAGCCAGAATGTTCCCTGAAGCCAAGGATTCTGAAGCTTCGTTTGACATACTTTGGGCATGTTGCAAGGAGGGACTGGTCCTTGGAGAGGGACATCATGTTTGGGAGAGTGGAGGGACAGCACAGGAGAGGAAGACCCTTGATGAGATGGATCGATACTGTGAGTGGTGTGGTGGGAATGATTATGTTTGAGACAGCAAGGTTGGCACAGGATAGAACAGCGTTTAGAGATCTTGTACATGGGGTCGCTATGAGTTGCAAACGACTCGATGGCACACAACAACAACAACAACAACAGCATACCTCTGTGTTTTTCTTTTGGGGTCTCTCAGCTTCATGGATATATATTCTCTCATTCTTAATGATACTTGGAAAGTTTTCTTTTAATAACTCTTCCACAGTTTCTTAGTGCCATTTTTGTTTCTTCTTTTTCTGTAATTCTAATAGTACACATCTTATTCCTCTTTATGGAGACCCACATTATTCTTAGGCTGTCTTTCTTTTCCTTTATTTTTTAGTCTGTTTTTTACTCTATCTGATCAGTGCTGAGAGCTCTATCTTGTGTTTCCATCTCTTGAATTCTGCTCATCTATCTATCCAACATGTGATAGCTTCTGAGCTATTGGTCCTAATATTGTGGGTTGTTGTCTTGTTTTTCTGGGTTTTATAATACCTCATTGCTTTTATCTGCTTTGTCTCTGATTGATTTATAAAGTGCCTCTTGAGGTTTGCTTATAGATTCCTCCAAGTCTTTGACCTTTTCTTTCATCTCTTCAAAATACGTGATCATTGTTCTTTTGAATTGTGTGTAGTAAGTTCAATCAGACTTCCTCCTTTTAAAAGAGCCATTAAATGTATGTGTTTAATCCCTTTCATGGGATAAATATCTTGTGTTAGTTTTGTGTACAATGTGAGGCAGTCTGCTTTTTCTATTTCACTGCTAAGATAGAGTTGTTCTTGGCTCAGGTCCTCACAGTTTCTGAGTCTGGCTACCTTGACTAGGGAGCTCACTGCTCCAATGGAAAAGGAGGGCAACTCACCCTGCATGAAGACCTTCGTGGTCTCTGGGCTCATAAGAAGATTTGCTTCATTTGAGGAGCTCACCATTCCAGAGAAGGGAATGGCAGTTCACCCTCCCTAAAGTTCTCTCTGTAGTCTAGGCTCACAGGAACACTTGCCTTGTTGTGGAGCTCCGTGCTTCAGATGTGTGAAGGGCAACTCATCCTGCCTCAAGTCCTCACAGGTCTTCCAGCTGATAAATTAAATAACACAGAATTTCCTTATCTTTGCTGTTAAGGAACATTCCGATTGCACTTCCTCTGAGGTTTGTGTGTGTGTGTGTTCTTTTGGCAGTCTATGATATGTTCAATACTCTTTGCCAGTATCATGGTTCAAAAGTATCCATCTGTCATCCTTTGTCCAGCATAGGAAGCAACTGAGAATATCATGGCTTGGACTAGGCACACCTTAGTCTTGAAACTGTCTTTCTTGCTCTTTGGAACTTTGAAGAGGTCTTTGAAAGCAGAGATTGAGATTGTTAACAGTTTTAGTTTACTTGGCTTCACAGTCAACACTCTTGGTTCCAGCAGCCAAGAAATCAAAAAACAAATTGCACTGGAAAAGTCAGCTGTGAGGGACCTCTCAAGAGTACTGAAGAGCAACGACATCAGGCTGGAGACTAAGGTGAGCCTGATCTGGGCTATAGTCTTCGCAATTAAGTGCTATGCACTGGAGAGTTGAACAGTGACTAGGGATGATAGGAAGAGAATTGATGCCTTTGAGCTGTGGTGCTGGAGAAGAGTTTTTGGATATACCATGAACTGCTAGGAGAACAAACAAGTTTGTTGTAGAGAGGGTGAATCTGGACTTCTCCTTGGAGTCAAGGATTCTGAAGCTTTGTCTGACATACTTTGTGCAAGTTGCAAGGAGAGACTGGTCCTTAGGGACGTCATGTTTTGGAGAGTAGAGGGATAGCACAGGAGAGGAAGACCTTCGATGAGATGGATTTATTCTGTGATTGGAGTGGTGGGAATGAGTGTGTTGGAGACAGTGAGGTTGGCACAGGATAGAGCAGCATTTAGTGTTCTTCTACATAGCGTTGCTATGATTCGCATGCCACTTGGTGGCACATAACAATAACAACAACAACAACAACAACAAACATGTCTTTGATTTCTTGACTTCTTCCGTTAGTCTTGATTATGCATCCAAGTAAAATGAAATTAATGAAAATGTCAATCTTTTCTCCATCTATCATAATGTTGCCCATTGGTCTAGTGGCAATTTTTTTTTTTTTTTTTTTTTTTGCCTACAGCACCCGGTATTCCCAGGCGGTCTCCCATCCAAGTACTAACCAGGCCCGACCCTGCTTAGCTTCCGAGATCAGATGAGATCGGGCGCGTTCAGGGTGGTATGGCCATAGACGTGGCAAAAATTTTTGTATTCTTCGTGTTGCTCTGTAACCAATATTCAAGGCTGTAGTCTGAACTTCTGCAGTAAATGTTTCATATTTTCTTCACTTTCTGCAAGGAAGGTTGTATCATCAGCATAGTACAGGTTGTTGACAAGTCTTTAGTTTCATCTTACATTACAGCTAGTTTGGTAGAACAATTTAATTGAGAAATTGAAGATTTTATCCTTTTAGACTGTATTTCTTCTGATTTTAATCCACATAATCACAGAGACTGTTTTAAAGGTTTGAAAGACTGTGTAACAATATGATCCAACTTTTTACTGCTTGCTTACTAAGTGCCAGCAAAGTGATTTGAACTTCAGATCACTTTTACTTTATTATCATAACCCTTACCAATGGGTGCAATCATCATCACTGACAGATGATGAGCTTGTCAGCATTCACATATTAGTTATTACTAATATTCTCAGGTCTTGAGATTTGAATATGAATATGTTTAACTCTGAATTCTCCCGTGCTCTGTACCATCTAGACTCATTTTTAGTGTTATCTAGCTTTCAAGTCTTAGATGTTTTATAGTTTGATGTAATGATACTCACTGGCCCAAAATCCTGATTTAAATCAAGCTTCATTCAGATTCTCATACACAAATGCTTTTAAATTAGTCATGTCATGGGCCTACCACTTATCTGTCAGGGTTTTTTGCTTTTTTGGTTGTTGTTGGTGGTGTTTTTTTTTCATGGGGAGAGTGTGTGTTGTGATGACTTGCTTATTGTTTTGAGGCTTGAAACTATGTCAAAGATATTTTAAGTACCAGAAGAATTAATCATGGTGGACAACTTCCCAAACTTCTTAAATTGAAGCAGTATGGATCACAGCTGGACATTTTCTGATATATTGCTATATCACTGGCCTCTCAGATGGAAAGCAATGATAGACTTATGCTTGCTGTTCACTATAAACATGGTACAAGATGGGACAGCATTTTATATCAGCAGACATGAGACAGTGATGTATCGCAGGAGGCAGCCCAGTGACAGCTAACAGCCGTGCCACGTGTGTCCTAAGAAGTCTGAAATTTCTTTGTGAATAGTCAAAGATATTTATATTTACAAAGCATCTAATGTTTTGTTTCTACTTCCCATTACAAATTTCTGGCTCTCTCCAGTTTTTCATAAGTTGCATACAAAAGCCACGTGGCACATTTGAGCTCCCTTTCCCCTGCCCACTCCTGCTAATAAGCAGTGAGAAGGCTGCAGAAGGCAGAGGCACAGGAGCGCCCACTGACTTCCAAGTTTATTATTCGTGCATATATTAACATCATAGTACCAGTGGCTCTGCAAAGGTTTCAGAGAGGCTGGCACAGTGCACATGCCCAAGGAAGCCCAGCCAAGAAGCAGATGAGGGAGACCCTATGCCCTGCTTCCCAAATGGATGTTCCAGGAAAGAGTCAGATGATCAGAGTTATGGAAACCAAATGTCTCTCTTTTGTTTAGAGAAGGAGGGGGATATCGCTCAGTTTTGTGGTAAAGGGAATACAAACGCCAATCCAAACAATCTCGGAGGAGAAAACACCAGCTCCCTTCATCCACAAGACTCATTGCTGGCCTAGGTTTGATGTATGGAATGCTGAGGTTATCCTGCACATTTGGCAAAATCTCCTGGGTTCTCCCAGGGAGCTATTGCTCTGCTTGGCTCTAAAGAAACTTGGTTTCATAAGCAGAAAAGGAAAATGAAAGCAGAAGTCAGTGTAAAATAGCTTCTAGCTTATCTAGTCTTTTCATACTTTTCCAGTTGGAATGAGGGAAGGAATGAGGGTATTTTCAGAGATCAACCCTGGAAATTAACTTAGGCCTTCTACCCCTGGAGTGGTCCTGGCCATGCTCTTTGACCAGACTCAGCTCAATGCACAGGATGCATCCAGGAGCCATGAGGCTGTCTGTGACTTCCCTGTGGCCCTCCTTGGCTCTGTAGCTGAATCTGTGGCCTGAACTATCAGGTTTTACAATGCATATACAACAAGGTAAACAATAGTAAAAAGAAAATAAATAAAGGTTCTAATCTGCCATATCTGTCCCAAGTTTAGTTTCTTGTCTAATAATACAAGGTTTTCCTGGAAAGGGAAAGCTCTGAGCTGAGGACACTAGATGTCACTTCTAATCTTGTCATTGTCCCTGACTTGCTGTACAACCTTGCCTCTTTTTTTTGACCCTCTCATCAGAGACATGACCCTAATGGTTCCTGCTCTGCCTAGAAACACAAGTTCACTGAAAAGGAGATACGGTTTTACCAATGGTGGCAGTACAGCATATTGGATAAGCAAGTTGTCTCTGCAGCCAAACAGACAAGATGCCGATCCAGGCAGTACCATGCATAGCGCAGGGCAAAGTTACTCAACCTCACTGTGATTATCCCTCTCTTTTAAAAGAAAGTAATGCTTCTCCCTACAGTGCTGCTGGAATGTTAAATTTAATTATGTGATGCATATGAAATGCTTACATCTCTTACAGGTGCTATGTTCCATGTGAGTGTGACCACTGTTATTTTTATTATCATAACAGTGTCATCACTATTATTATTCTTAGGTACCATGAGGTTGTCTCTGACTTAAGGAGACTTTATATATTATAAAG
Organism: Elephantulus edwardii; assembly: GCF_000299155.1. Classification (NCBI taxonomy): domain Eukaryota; kingdom Metazoa; phylum Chordata; class Mammalia; order Macroscelidea; family Macroscelididae; genus Elephantulus; species Elephantulus edwardii. The sequence continues at coordinate 1,201,217 of NW_006400175.1, forward strand.
CAGTATGATGTCTGACCGTGCCCCTCTTCATGTTCACTGGTATGTTGTGGGTTTTTTTTATATTTGTATCTGGTAATATATTTCTAGTAAGTATCTGAATTATAGACAACTCCAACTTGTCCTCCAAAGCTATACAAACTTACCTTCATTTTGAAACAAATTAGCCAGCCCTTCCTTACTTAGAATATTTTTCTTCATTAATATATGTTGTATTTCACATATTCCTTCATTTGCAGTGTGTTTCATACGATTTCCCATACATTATGTCTTTTAAAATTAGTTGCCATTGTTCTATGCCCACTATCACCCTGTCTTTTCAGATCCCCACTGAATATTTCCTAATTTCTTCACCCCTTCCTTCACTAACACAACTCTGTGAATCCACTCTTTAGTCTAATACTGTAATTATTCCTATTTTCATGAAGTCAGTTCCAACTCCCAGTGATCCTATACAACAAAATAAAATCGCGCCTTGAGTTCCCAAGCCTGTGATTTTTACAGAAGCAGATTGCTGTATCTTTCTCCTATGGAATGGCTGGGGTGTCAAACTGCCAACCTTTAAATTAGGAGCTGAATACTTAACCATTGCACCATGAAGGGCTTCTTTACATAATCGTAAGTTTGACAGTTTTATGTAGGACATCCTCATCATTGCAGTAGCATGCCATAATATTCTTACTGCTTTTATGAAAACTCCCTAAATCTACACCTTGAATTGCACAGGTTTGGCTGGCTGACCGTACTGTCTTTTCTAGCCTTATTTTTAGTTATTTTTCTACCTCATTCAAATTCAAGTTTCATTAGCTTCCATATAACCCAGAAGGCCCAGCTAAGATATTGAGATACTCATGTATTGCTGATGGGAGTGTAAAATGATATAGACACTTTGAAGATAAATTTGTTAGATCCTCAAAAGTTAAAATATAGAAATGCATGTGGCTCAACAATTCAGAAGAATTAGATTAGCGCTCATATGTGATTGTTCATAACCTCACTAATAGTGGTAGCCAGGTGGTTAAAATGCCTTCTACTTATCAGTAGATGAATGGATAAACAAAAGGTGCTGTAAGCATCACAAGGGAATAATATTTTATCCTAAAGAGAAAGAAAATACTTCTGCATCTTTTGTCATGTAAGAACTGTAAAAACATTATCTTAAGTGAAAGAAGCCAGTAATAAAAGGTCATAGATCGTATAATTTCATTTAAATATTTATAGATTTGATGTCTCCTTTGGGCTCATGAAATGTTTGAGAACAAGATAAAGATGGTAGTTGTACAATACTGTTGTTGTTGTTAAATGCCCAAAGTATGTAAGATGGAGCTTGAAAATCCTAGCCTCCAAGGAGAAACTTGGTTTCACCCTCTCCAAGAAAGACTTACTTGTTTTATTGGTAGTCCATGGTATGTTCAAGACTCTTCTCCAGCACCACAATTTGAAGGCATAGATTCTTCTGTCTTCCTTAGCGTATTCAGATCTCTGATGCATAGTGAGTAATTGCAAAGACCAAGGCCTGGATCAGGTGTGCCTTAGTCTATAGACTGACATTGTTGTTTTTCAGTACTCTGGAGAAATCCCTGACAGCACATTTTCCCAGTGTAATTAATCTTTTGATTTCCTGCCTTCTGGTGTCAAGAGCATTGATTGTGGAGCTGAGCAACCCGTAATTGTTAACCTCAGTCTCTTCTCCATTTATCATGGTTTTGCCAATTGGCCCAGTCTTCTTTCCTTGTCTTCTTTCTGTTGAGCTTCAACCCATCTTGAAAACTACAATCTTTGACCTTCTCCAGCAACTGCTTCGAGTCCTCCTCAGTTTCAGCAAGCAGGGTTGTGCCATCTGTGTGACACAGGTTGTTTAAGTCTTCCTCCAGTCTTAATGCCACGTTCCTTCTCATAAAGCCCAGCCTCCTGAACGATCTGTTCTGCATATACACTGAAAAATATAGAGAGAGGGCATATCCCTGACACATTCCTTTACTGATTTTGAACCGTGTAGTGTTTCCTTGCTCTATCCTGAGGACTGCTTCCTGGTCCAAATATAGGCTTCGCTTAAGCACAATCTCCATTTTTCAGTCATAATTATCAGAGTTTTGCTTGCATATGCTATTAGTCATATTGTTCAATAGTGCAGTTAATACCACCCATCAGTAGCATGTTAACATCTGTGTTCTTATTTATGCTATCTCACAGCAATGCTGTGTTTGTCCTAGTAGAACAAGGCTTTATAATTTTATTGGCAGATTTTCCCAAAGTCAGTCTCCAGATCTTTCTTCCAAGGCCACCCTGGGTGAATTCGAGGTGGTAGCTTTGACTTTATTAGCAGTGTAATGCATATTCTAGAAGGAGATCTGGTGTCATAATCAGGAGAGATTGTGCCACAACTCTCTGGTGGTTCAAATCTCCTCCTGTGCAATTTACATCTTTGAAAAGCCCATGGAAGGTCAGCTTTAAATAAGTTCCAACTTAACACCAATGAGTTTCAGTTGCATATTTTCTAGTATTTGTAAGTATATTCACAATTTGCCACAATTAAGAGAGTAAATCTTACTCTTCTTCATATCTCCATATCATTCATTAAGTCTACCACAGTTTGAGGTTTAGTTTTGGTTTGTTTGTTTGTTTTTTTGTGCAGGGCAGACCCCCAGTACACTGCTGGGTCCTTTTTAATGACTGCTAGATATTGAGGACAGTCATTTTCAGCCATGTCCTCAGACCCAGAATTAAGGACACAGTGAAATATTTAGCAGTCAGCAGCTAAAACTGCTTAAGCTTTTTCCCAGTCATTACTCAAAAAGCAGACATCTCTACCTCAAATCCCTCTTATATCTCTAGTCCATTTTCATTACAACATCTACTATACCTTCCAAAGTAAATCGTTTCAGTCTTCAAAAAGTTTTAATGTATTTTTCTCACACTTTATAGAATTATGCAACAATCCCTTAATCTAACACAAACAACTGAGATTTAACTTTTTTTCTGTGCTGATCTTTTCAAATCTTCTACACTGGGCTGTATATTTTCTCTTATTTTATATATAAAATTTTTATTTTATACTGATTTATTTACAAAGTCCATATACATTGTTTTTCACACTGGATCTTTCCAATTTCCTTTACCCACCCCTTTCTCCACCCATCAAATTGTGCAACCCTTTATTAAGTCCCTCTCATCCTGTCGTCACCTCCCCACCTTGGATCCTTGTACAATGTCTATGATAATGGTTTTATACAGTATTTGTCCTTACGGGACTGAGTTAGTTTGTTTGGCATAATGCTCTCCAGCCCTTCTATGTTAGGTAGTATTTTAGAAGATCATTGCTCTCATGTGATGCATAGTACTCCATTGTGTGAATGTACCATAATTTCTCAATCTGCTCCGTTGTGATTGGACATTTGGGCTGTTTCTATGTTCTTGCTATGCTGAATAACATGGCTCTGAACATTGGTGTACAAGTCTCTGTGCCTCAGTTCTCATTTTCTCAGGGTATATTCCAAGCAGTGGAATAGCTGGGTCATATGGAATTTCTGTGGTCAGCTTTTTGAGGAAATGCTAAACTGCCTTCCAAAGTGGTTGTACCATTTTACAATCCCACCAACAATATATTTGAGTTCCTATCTTTCCACATCCTCTAAAGTATTTATTACTTGCTGCCCTTCTAAACTTTGCTGCTACTGGGATAAGATGGTATCTCATTATGGTTTTGATTTGCATATCTCTCATTGCTAGTGATTTTGAGCATTTCTTCATATGTCTCTTGGCCATCTAAATGTCCTCTGTGAAAAGCCTTTCCATATCTCTTGCTCATTTTGTAATTCTTTTTCTTCTAGATGACTGGGAGTATTCTGTACATTTTTGTTATGAGATCCTTGTCTGAGATGATATTGCCAAATGTTTGTTCCCAATTAGTATTTTCTTTACCCAACTACCCTTGCTCCTGTCTTTCCTCGCAGCAGGAAGGCCTCTTCTACATCTTTGTGCCAATGCACAGCCCATGTTCTTTATTCCCTGCAACCTGGCTTACCCATCTGTGGAAATTTCATCCATTCTTCTTACAGTTGTCAGTGAATTCTTCACATGAATATGGGTTCTGGACTTAAACAAGAAGCTCCTTGAGGACCAATCTAGTATAATCTTGTTTCCCTGCAGTGATTTCTGTCTGTCTTCAAAGCTCAGTATCTGTTTGAGCAGTGATTCAACTGGGTACAGGGTGTGAGGACTGGTAGTCAAACAAGAGACCTTTAAATCGCTTCCAGTGGGTTATAAAGTGCAAGAAGAGGTGGGTTTTTGATTGTTGTTGGGTTTTGGGGTGTTTTTTTTTATTATATAATTTTTTTTTTTCAGCTGTGTAGAGGAAGTTGAAGTCTGATTCCTGCTGTAATGTGGATGAACTTTAAATACATCATGCTGAATGGCATAAGTCATTCACAAAAGGATAAATATTGTGTGATCCCATACATATAAAATCTCTAGGATAGAAAAATAGAGATCAAAGTTTATTAGTGGTTACCAAGGGTGATGTTAAAACAAAAGGGTGGTGGAAATATACAAGGATAGTTAATGATAATTTACATATTTAATCATCAGACACATTTACTGTCACTGAAACGTCCATGTAAATGTTGTTGAACTGGAAAATATTTTTCTTACATATATATATTTAGGACAGTTAAAAACAAGTTTAAAAGCATATATAAGTGCCTTTCTTCTTGGTGTTGACTAATGGCCTCTAAATATCACTAACTTTGAATTTATTAATTTGTCACACTCTGCTTAATCAGTGACTTCTTTTTTGCAGATGAGAAACCTTTCACAGTAGAAGATACTTATCTGCTGTGTCCGGCACCTATTTTAAAAGAAGTTGGCATGTAAGTTTTCTCCAACACCTGAACCTCACAGCTAAGGACTAAGAGGTAGAAGGGACACAGGTAAAAGAAAATAATGATAGTTATATATAGAAGTTTCACTCCACAGAAAATCTTTCGCTACACTCCTCCAGAACTGTTGTAATATGGTCACAGCAAGTACAGCACTGACATCAATCAGTATTATACAACGTAGATCTCACTGCATTCTCCCAACTTTCCAAGGAAATATATTCATGATCTGTTTCAGAGATTTGGTCCTGTGGGCAGAAATCTATTTTCCCCAGTATTTCCAATGTATGTGCTAGGCTAAGGCAGGTTGAAAGCATAGATATAGCTTGCTCAAGGTAACACTGCAATAAGCAGCACAGTCTGGTCTCAAACCAAGGTCCGTCTACCTTGATCCTACTCCATTTGTAGAAAGCTATCACGCTTTTCAAAGCACTCTCATATTATCTCACCCTAGCATCATTGCTGACCACTTGGCTACTAATGTTACATAGGGCAGTTTGAACCCACCCAGTGGATACCCAGTAGAAAACTTGGCAAACTGCTCCAAATATCAAGACAAGATCAAGAAACTTGGGCTTAAACAACTGTTTTCAAGCCAAAGCAAAGCCCCGGGATCAGATCTTTTGATGCCAAGGTCAAATCTCTTTCTTCTGTCCCTCTAGAAGCTATTGGATATTACACTATGGAGGAAATCTCATGGTAATGTAATTACAATGAATGATACTGAGATATGATAAAAATATACAACATAGCAAAAAAAAGAGAAGTATTACCTTGAAAATAAATGTACTTTGTGTGAAAATAGAGATACAGATTGTGCAGTTAAAAAACCAGTGCCACTGTAACAGTCTCTTTAGTGGACTAGGGATAAAATGGCAGCCATAAAGAAAAAAGAATTTTATTTGTTTATCAGAATTCTGTTTTCAGTCATTCATTGAAACTCTGTCCATCTAACATCATCCTATAATAGCTCTGGTTTCACAAACAGGTCCTGTATATCTGGGCTACAAAACTCAAAAGTTCAAGCTTGTGATACAGTGGATCTTTCACAGAGGGAAGTCTAGAGCACAAATGAGTTCATCTGTGAGTTTAATGTGCAATACCAAAACCACTGCTACCAAATCACTCAAAGTCCACATGGCAGACTCAGAACATCACATTTATAGCTTGACCAGCATATCTCCACTTCATGGAGTCACTTTTTAACAACATTTTTACTTAGTATTGTGTAGTCTCATTTATATACAATATATAGAACAAGCAGATAGACAGAAGTAAAAGTTTAGTAGTGTTTAACAGAAGTGAGTAAAGGGAGAGTGTAAAGGAGACGTAACACCTAGGGAATCATTCATTGACTTTTTTCAGGGATGATAGAAAAATTCAGGAACAGTTAATGGAAATGGTATAACAGCACAATGTAGGTAATTAATGTCATCGAAGAGTACTTAGGAATAATAAACTTGTAATATTGAACACAGTGAAAAGAAATTAAAAATAAAATAATTCTTTGATTACCCTCCACAATTCAACTTTTCCAAGCATCCTCAGGCAGAACCCAACTGACTTTTAAATACAAAAGCCCACCCTCCGGGTTTGGATTGATTAAGAGAATTTCAGCCCACAGCTGATTGCTAACAAAATTAGAAACAGCCAATCAGCTTAAACTTGATGGTTAGCAAAATAAAAATCCAAACAGTTTACACCCAGCTTTTAAGAAAATAAAGGAACACTTACCCAAATACTATATAAAACTGTAATTGTAGAATAATTATGAGGATCCACGGATGAGGGGAGGGTGAAAGCAGAGGGGTAAGGATGTATGGGGTGAGGGGGATCAATCACGGGGTCGTACAATTTGATGAGTGGGGGTTGAGGGAAATGGGAAGGATTTGATGTGAAAAACAATATATTTGACTTTTGTAAAACAAATCCCAATTAAAATTTTAGCTAAAAAGCACAAGGAAGAATTCAAGATACTAAAGAGCTGCACAGAAGATTCCAAAAGGCAGCTCGGAATGACAAAGCAAAATATTACAATGAAATGTG
>NW_006400175.1:1209901-1216179 GCF_000299155.1 Elephantulus edwardii
ACATAACAACAACAACAACAAAACAAACAAAACACCAACTTCTCTAAACTGGAGACTTAACCTCAGGCAGCACCCAATTCACTATTAAATACAAAAGCCAGTTTTTCCAGTTAACTGCTATGCATCTGAGAGCTGGGCGGTGAATAATAATGACAGGAAAAGAATTGACACCTTTGAATTGTGGTGTTGCATAAGAGCACTGAACATCCCATGGATGGCCAAGAGAACAAACAGATACATCTTAGAGAGAGTGCAGCTACAGCGGTTTTTGGAAGCAAGAATGATGAGTCTTTGCCCCACATTCCTTGGGCTTTTTGCTAGGCTGTGCTATTCCTTTAAGAAGAACATGATGCTGGGAAGGGTGGAGGGTCAGCAAAGAAAAGGAATACCCTTCTTAACCAGGTGGATTGACACTGTAATTGCTGCTGTGGGCTCTTGTATGTCAGGAAATATGAAGATGATGCAGAATAGAGCAAGGTTCAGATCTTTTGTTCTTAGGGTTGCTATGAGTCACACTCATCTCAACTGTACCTAACAACAACAGGTATAATAGTACACGTAAATGAAATCGAGCAGAATTTGTTGCAATACAGGATAGTGCAGATGCATTACCCTAACACAACCACCAAGCGCATCCTGCCATCTTTCTAGAACGTTAGAAGTGAATGGTCATAGAGATCACCTCCAATATCTTACACATGGGGAAACTGAGGGAAACAAGATGAGTGACTATATATCCATGGACAGTTGCTGAAAGCAGAGTCCAAAGATGACCTTCATCACTGTCTCAGCTCATTGTTCACTACACACTATGCTGATATCTCTGGTTCTCTTTCTGTCATTTCAGGAAAGCCGCACTCCAGGTCAGCATGAATGATGGCCTCTCTTTCATCTCCAGTTCTGTCATTATCACTACCACACAATGTGTAAGTCCTACCCTTTTCTCTACTCATTGCCTCATTATCATTATCATCAACATTTCTTAGGCGTCAGTATTCTCCACAGATGTTTCTTGACGTTGTGAGATTTGATGTTGTACCGAACGAACTTTTCTCCTTCCTTTCATAAGCCAGAGATGAGCTGGTTTGTGGCTATTATTTTTGTGGAATTTATGAAGAGTACTTGGGTTGGCTTATTCCATATTACCCATTTCTATTGTTAAGGGGAAATCTAATGCTTCTTGGCTAGTTAGTAGGGTGGGTGCAGTGTTTGTAGAACAGTGGGATTGGGTTTGGAAGCCTAGATGGAGTAAGTGTAAGAAAGAATGGACAGGGAAAGCATTTTTCCTGGAGTCTTTGTGTAAAAAGTAGCAGGAAAAGGGACTATTAACTGGAAGAAATGTAGAAACTGCAGAAAAGGGAAAGTTGATGAAGCTGAGGGAGGAAAAAAGAAGCCTGTGCAATAGGCATTATGAAGCAGGAGGGAGGGTATCCACCTCTATATAAACTTCTTGATAATCCCTTCTCTATATCCTTTATTATCTGGCCATTTTCTCTATTAACATGTAATGTCGCATGATTTTTTAAAATGTTGATGCCTTGTTAGGAGCTGTCATCTGTACACCAGTTAAATTATGTCTTGACTGCCCTTGGACTGGCTGAACTCTGAGAGACTGACAATAGGTGACTTGGTAGGCTATAGTGATTCTCAGTACCTTCGAAGAAGGCCTGACTCAACCAAAGTAAAACCCCACTCTGATAACCTGTTGCAAAATGGATAAATATCATTGAAAAGATCTTTCACAGAGGAAGACATTCAAGTGGCCAACAGACACATGAAAAAATGCTCAAAATCACTGGCAATAAGAGAGATTCAAATCAAAACCACAATGAGATACCATCTCATCCCAGTAGCAGTGGCAAAGGTTAACAAGACAGCAACTAATAAATTTTAGAGAGGATGTGGAGAGATAGGAACTCTTGTACACTGTTTGTGGAATTGTAATGTGGTACAACCATTTTGGAAGACAGTTTGGCATTTCCTTAAAAACTGAACATAGAAATTCCATATGACCTAGCTAGTCTGCTTCTTGGAATACACTCCAAGAAAATTAGAAATGAGACACAAACAGAGACTTGTCCACCAATACAGTATTACTATAGCAGCATTATTAATGATTGCAAGATCATGGAAACAGCCCAAATGTCCAACCACAATCAAATAGATTGAAAAATTGTGGTACATTTCCATAATTGGATACTATTTCACATGCCAGAGCACTGATTATGAAATTTACTACCCAACTTGGGTGGGACTGGAGAACATTATGTCAAAGGAACTAACTCGGTCCCATACAGACAAATGCTGTATAAGACCATTATTGTAGAAATAGAAGGATAATTAGTAAAATGTATACGAGAATCCGAGGAGGGGAGGGGAGGAGCATAGGTGTGAGTATGGGCAGGGAGGGGTAATGCACAATTTTACGGGTAGAGGGAGGGGTGGTAAAGGAAATGGTAAAAATCTTGTGTGAAAAACAATGTACACAAACTTTATAAGCAAACAAGTACAACAGAAAAATTGACTTAAAAATAAAACAAACACAAACAACTCAAGGTAAATCAGGGACATACAAATAAAATCAAAGACTATAATATTCATCAGAGAAAAGCTAGGAAAAATTCTAGAAGTCCTAATCCATAGCATTAACAGTCTTCCAATATAATGAAAAACCTACAAAGCTCTATACACATCAAAAAAACTCCTCCAACAGGGTTAAAGGAAAACCACAGACTGGGGAAAAATATTTATCAATGACATATCTGATAAGGGACTCATATTCAAAATTTATAGATTACTCCAGCACCTCAAAAAGGAAAAGGTAAAATACCCAGTCACAAAATGGGCACTGGACATGAACAGACATTTCACTGAAGAAGATATTCAGATGGCAAACAAACACATGAAGAAATGTTCAAAATTCATAGCTATAAGAATGATGCAAATCAAAACAACTATGAGATATAATCTCACACTAGAAACAATAGCAAAGTTCAACAGAGTAGCAAGCAACAAATGCTGGCCAGGTTGTTGAGAGATTAAAACACTTCTTCACTGTTGGTGGGAGTGTAAAATGTTGTAGACACTATGGAAAAAGGTCTGATGTTTTCTCAAAATATTGGAAATAGAAATACAATTTGACCCAGCAATACTGCTATTGAGAGCATATCCTAAAAATTAGAGCCACGACACAAACAGCTGTATGCACATTCATGTTTATTGCTGCATTATGGACAATAGCAAAGAGATGGAAGCAACCCAATTGCTCATCCATAAACAAATAGATATAAATATTACGGCACATTCATACAATAGACTATTAGTAGCACTGAATAACAATGAAGTCATAAAATATTACACAACATGGAAAAGGTAAGAGGACATTATGCTAAGTGAAAGGTCACTGTCACAAAAGGACAGGTATTGCATAACATCACTATAAAATAGATATGTAAAATAGTTATAAAATACAACAGATATAGGGGTGTTGTGTAAAGAATATTTAACTATCCAGAGAACACTGCATTAGAATGGTTGAGTGTACGTACTGTCCAAAAAGAATATATAATTAAGTATTACATGTATGACAACAGTCTGGATAAGGGGTGCCTTGTGGGGTGGGCTGAGAGGAGGGTGAAGAAATGTAAAACAATGAATTAAATAAACTATCATATAATAAGAGATCATGTTGTTGTTGTTGTATGTGCCGTCGAGTTGCCTGCGACTCATAGCGACCCTATGTACAACAGCCCTAAACTCCGCTCTGTTCTGTGCCAATCGCACTGTCTCTGACACTCCCATTCCAATTATCCCAGTCACTGAATCAATCCACCTCATAGAGGGCCTTCCTCTCCTGCGCCCTCCCTCCACCCTCCCAAGCGTGATGTCCTTCTCTAAGGACCGGTCTCTCCTCACAACATGTCCAAAATATGTTAGATGGAGCCTCAGAATCCTTGCCTCCAAGGAGCCACCCGGTTTAACCCTTTCCAGGACAAATCTGTTTGTTTTCCTAGTAGTCTCAATACTCTTCTCCAGCACCACAGCTCAAAGGCATCAATTCTCCTTCTATCCTCCCTGGTCATTGTCCAACTCTCTGATGCATAACAAGTGATTGCAAAGACCATGGCCTGTATAAGACACACCTTAGTCTCCCGAGAGACACCATTGCTCTTCAGTACTTTGGAGAGGTCCCTAACAGCAGACTTTCCCATGGCAAAGCGCCTTTTAATTTCCTGGCTGCTCGTGCCAAGACTGTTGACTATGGAGCCAAGCAAACTAAAGTTGTGTACAATCTCAATCTCTTCACCACCCATCCAGATGCTGCCAATTGGTCCAGTTTTGAGAATCTTTGTCTCCTTGACATTGAGCGTCAATCCATATTATAGGCTGCAGTCCTTGACGCTCTGCAGCAGGCGCTTCAGGTCCTCTTCAGTTTCAGCAAGCAGGGTTGTGTCATCCGCATAACGCAGATTGTTGATAAATCGTCCACCAATCTTGACCCCACATTTCTCCTCATAGAGCTCAGCCTCCCGGATAATCTGTTCTGCATATAGGTTGAAAAGGTATGGAGATAGGATGCATCCCTGGCCTACGCTCTTCCCAATTTTGAACCATGCAGTGTTCCCTTGCTCTGTTCTGACGACTGCCTCCTGGTCCAAGTATAAGTTTCACATTAGAACGATCAAGTTTTCTGGGATTTCCATTCTTCTCAGAGTCAACCATAGTTTGTTATGATCTACACAGTCAAATGCCTTTGCATAGTCAATGAAACACAGATAGACATTCCTCTGGTATTCCCTGCTTTCAGCCAAGATCCATCTAAGATCAGCTACAATATCTCTAGTACCACGACCCCTTCTGAACCGAGCCTGGACTTCTGGTAGCTCTCTTTTGATGTGCTGTTCCAGTCGTTTTTGGATAATCTTCAGTAAAATCTTGCTTGCATGTGAAATCAATGAGATTGTTCTGTAGTTTCCACATTCTGTTGGGTCACCTTTCTTTGGGATAGGAACAAATATCGATTTCTTCCAGTCAGTTGGCCAAGTGGTTGTTCTCCAGATTTCTTGTCACAACTTGGTGAGCACGCCATGGCAGAGATCATATATATTAAAATAAGATTAAAAAATATTGAAGAGCTGAACAAAAGATTTCACAAGGCAGTGCGAGAAGACAAAGTAAAGTATTACAATGAAATGTCCAAAGAGTTGGAGTTAGAAAATCAAAAGTCTCTAACTTGCTCAGCATTTCTTAAGCTTAAGGAACTAAAAGAACAAATCCAAACTTCAGGTTCCAATACTTAAGGATGCTTTGGGCAGAATATTAAATGATCCATGAAGTATTAAAAGAACATGGAAGGAGTATACAAAGTCACTGTACCAAAAGGAATTGGCAGACACAGAAGAATTTGATGAAACAATATATGAGCAAGAGCCTATGGTGATGAAGGAAGAAATCAAGCTGCTTTGAAAGAATTGTCAAAAAATAACGCTCCAGGAATTTATGGTATACCAACTGACATATTTCATCTAACAGATGCTGCTTTAGGATGTGCTCACCAAGTCGTGCCAAGAAATCTGGGTAACAACCACTTGGCCAGCTGACTGGAAGAGATCTGTACTTGTTCCCATTCCAAAGAAAAGTGATCCAACAGAGTGTAGAAATTATCAAACAACATCATTGATTTAACATGCAAGCAAGATTCTGCTGATGATTATCCAAAACGACTGGAACAGCACATCAACAGAAAACTTCCAGAAGTGAAGCCTACTTTTAGAAAGCGTCGTGGTACCAGGGATATTGTAGCTAGTGTTAGATTGATTTTTGCTGAAGGCAGAGTGTACCAGAGGAATGTCTATCTGTGTTTCATTGATTATGCAGAGGCATTTGACTGTGCGGATCACAACAAACAGTGGCTGACTTTGAGAAGAATGGGAATCCCAGAACACTTGATCGTGCTAATGTGAAACCTATACTTGGCCAAGGCTGCAATCATTAGAACAGAGCAAGGAAACACTACATGGTTCAAAATTAGCAAGGGCATATGCCAGGGATGTGTCCTATCTCTATACCTTCTCAATCTATATGCAGAACAGATTATCCGGAAGGCAGGGCTCTGTGAAGAGAAGTGTGGCATCAGGATTGGAGGACTATTCATCAACAATCTACATTATGCAGATGACATAACCCTACTTGCTGAAACTGAGGAGGACCTGAAGTGCTTGCTGCAGAGTGTCAAGGACTGCAGCCTTCAATATGGATTGAGGCTCAATATAGGAAGA
>NW_006400175.1:1216293-1220966 GCF_000299155.1 Elephantulus edwardii
TTGCAATGGGAAAGTCTGCTTTTAGAGACCTCTCCAAAGTACTGAAGAGTAATGATATCACTCTGGAGACTAGGTTGCGCCTGATACAGGCCATGGTCTCTGCAATCACTTGCTATGTATGCATCAGAGAACTAGACGATGGCTACTGATGATAGAAGGAGAATTGATGCCTTTGAGCTGTGGTGCTGGAGAAGAGTATTGAATATACCATGGACTGCTAACAAAATGAACAGATTCAACCTAGAGAGGTTTAAACCAGGATGCTCCTTGGAGGCAAGGTTTCTGAAGCTCCATCTAACATACTCTAAACATGTTGCAAGGAGACACCAGTCCTTGGAGAGGGACATCATGCTTGGGAGGGTAGAGGGACAGCACAGGAGAGGATGACCCTCTATGAGGTGGATTGATTCCATGACTGCAGTAATGGGGATAGGTGTGTCGAAGACAGTGAGATTGACACAGGTACATAGGATCACTATGAGTCACAGGTGACTTGACGGCATATAACAAGAACAACAAATTAAGTAACGTACTCTGGACAATGACTAGGGAGGATAAAAGGAAAATTGATGCCTTTGAGCTGTGGTGCTGGAGAAAAGTATTGAGGGTACTGTGGACTGCTAGGAAAACAGATTCATTCTGGAGAGGGTTAAACTGGGCAGCTCCTTGGAGTTAAGGATTCTGAGGCTTCGTCTAACACACTCTGGACATGTTGTAAGGAAGGACCGGTACTTGGAGAGGTAAATTATGCTTGGTAGGGTGGAGGGACAATGCAGGAAGGGAAGTCCCTCTATGAGGTGGATTGATTCAGTGACTGGGGTAATCGGGATGGGTATTTCAGAGAGAGTGCGATTGCCACAGGACAGAGCAGAGTTTAGGACTGTTGTACGTAGGGTCATTGAGTCGCAAGCAACTCAACAGCAATATAACAACAACAACATCAACTTTATGAAACAAACAAACCCTACTCTGATGATTTGCCTCATTACTCTTGTTCCTAACATGAGCATTTCCAAAATAGTCTTTGTCTGAATATTCCACTATTGTGAGCTGCAGTAGCTCTTCTTCTTTTACAATGATATCAAGATCATTCCAGGGACTAATGTGTTTGGCCTGATGGTCAATTTATGCAGGCATGATGGTCACTGGATTTGTTTACTGAGATTGGGTTCCTAACAGATGACAGGTAGACAAATGATAGGGTGCATATATTGAAGCCACATAAGATGAAAATTAGTTTTCTTATAAGGACGGAAAGTAGGTCCTGATGGGCAACAACTAACTTTCCCCATCTCACTTTTCATCCTGTGTTCAGAAAAAAACCTCTTTTCTCAATAGATCAGGGAATTTCAGTCTGTTTCAGAAGAGAGTATAATTGGTCATTACACGAAGCTAAATGTATCATAGAAATGTATCATCACTGAAGAATCTCCAACTTTCAGATGCTCAGTTTACCCTCAGATCTTGAAATTTGTGGGAGATACTGCCAAATTTACACATTGTGTACTGAAACAGTGAAGGTCCTTTATATCTTTTCTGCTCTCCTTTTTTTGGGTGCTCTTAAGTTTGTTGACATTTCTGGAACCTGCCAACTTGAAAGTTATTAAAAATATACCCTGAATCTAATAACTACATTACTGATTCCTCCCAGGTTTTTATTTAGTGATCCAGCAATTTCCACGTGTAGTTTTCATTATGTCTCACCATCCCACAAAGAATCAGACAGTTTCCTTTAGGCTGCAACGGTAGAGAAGGTGAGAATATAAAATGTCACAATGTTGTGGCAGATGTTGTTGTTGTTATGTGCCATCAAATCACCTGTGACTCATAGTGACCCTATGTACAGTAGCCCTAAAACGTGATCTATGCAGAGCACCTACCCCCATTACCCCAGTAACTGAATCATCCATCTCATCCAGGGTCTTCCTCTCTTGCTGTCCCTCCATCCTCCCAAACATGATGTCCCTCTCCAGGGGACTGATCCCTTCTTAAAACATACCCAAAGTATGTCAGATGACGTTTCAGAGTCCTTGCCTCCAAGAAGCAGCCTGTTCTCACCCTTTCTAGGATGAACCTGTTCCTTCTCCCAGCAGTCTTTGGTTTACTCATTACTCTTCTCTAACATCACAGCTCAAAGGCATCAATTCTTCTATCATCCTGTAGTCAGTCCATCTCTCTGACGCGTAGTAAATAATTGCAAAGACTTTGGCCAAATCATTTACACCATAGTATCCAGAAGGACATCATTGCTCTTCAGTACTATGGAGAGGTGCCTGTCGGCAGAATTTGCCAATGCGATTCATCTTTTAATTTGCTCCTAAACTCAAGAAATACTGGCCATAACATAAGAACCTGACACAGCAGCATGAGGTGTTCAGAAATACAGCAGCCCTGAAGGTTTGAGATCTAAGCCATCATAGCAAGGATTGGATAGGGGGAGATACATGTTAAATTGTGTAGGAGGGGGTAGAAGGGAATGCGGGTGGAGCAAGGAAGGGAGTGGGTCAAGATCCACTTCTCAAGGGAAAGGACAATACTGAAACTATGGGTGGTTTTTATAATTGCAAAAATGTCTTTCATTTGCTTTTTTTCTGTTAAATGCTTGTCTGTCAGATACTGTTAATTCTGAGCATTCAAATTAAGACTGACTAGGAAGAAGTATTGGCTATTCACTTCTAAAATAACAGGCCTTCATAAAGCCTATATACAGTAGAGCACACTTAGATTAGCAGATATGGCTACTGAGGCTGAACCCTCAAGTGTGGAAACACAAAGGAGGAGAAACAATTGTAAAGCAGACACTAGGGACTGGAACATGGCATGTGAGAATGTGTCAGATACAGGGCTACAAATTTCAATCCTGGGCATCTAAAGCCAATAAAGATACATTTCGGATGCATTTGAAGGTTCAAACAAGCTCCACTTGATCTGCCTGGTTAATTCTAGTCTCCACATGTCTTCAGTACATGTAACAGATTTCTGTTCAGCTGACCCCTGATTAATATCACCTCATATCTTTTGCATTATTCCTCTTTCCACTTACAAATGCTGTATGTCCACAATGAAATGAGAACCAACCTCTTTTGGAAATCCAGATCCATCAATTCTTTTAGTCACCAGATATTTGTAGGTCCTGTCCTAGGTGTACTTGAATTACTTCTGAGTACACAGAAGACAAAAATATCTGTCCTTTGTTAGGAGAGGAGTTATGGGAGGAAGTAGATAACAAATCTAACAAATAAACATCACTATGTTAAATGATTGAGACTATCTCACCAGCATTTAAAAAACATCTCAAGAAAGGATTTGAGGCATTGGATACTAAGGAATGAATACCAGAGGAGCTGTAGGATGATAATAAAAATATCACCCATGAAGAAAGCACAAGGTCTTTACACAGGTAGGGGAGGAAGAACAACCAAGATGGATGTCAGAGGAGACTCTGTATATTGCACTAGAATACTAGAAAACCAAAACAGAGGTAAAGGACAAGGGAGTTAAAGAGTTTAACAAAAGATTTCAAAAGGTAACTCACAAAGGCTAAGCAAAGTATTATATCGAAATATTCAATGAGCTGGAGTCAGAAACACGAAAAAGAGCAACTCACTTGGCTTTTCTCAAGCTAAAGGAAACAAAGAACAAGTTTAAGCCATGAGTTGCAATCCATAAGGATGCAATGGGAAATATATTGAATAGTCCAGAAAGCATCAAAAGATGAAAAGAATGCACAGAGTCACTGTAGCAAAAAGAATTGGCTGACACAGAATCATTTCAGGAAGTAGTATATGATCAAGAACCAATGGTGATGAAGGAGAAAGTTCAGCTGCTATGAAGAAATTGAGGGGAAGGGAGGGGCCCAAGAATTTATAGAATACCAAATGAGATATTTAAAACTAATAGATGAAGGGGAGCTCTGGTGGCCTAGTGGCAAGGAGCTGCAACTACAATCCCAGAGGCACACGGTTCGAATCCACCAGATGCTCTGCTGGGTAAGGAGGGACAATCTCCTCCTGTACCAGTCAGATCTGATTTGACGGTACATGCACACAAAAATAATAAAATTTAAAAAAAAATAAAAAAAACAAACATTAATAGATGAAGTCCTAGATGTACCCACCAGGTTGTACCAGGAAATCAGGAGCTACCTCGCCAATTATTTTTTCCAATTCTTAAAATAAGTGATCATGCTGAAGATTATAAAAAATATCAAAAACAACAACAATCAGATAACCACAATGGTACATTGACAGAGAGCTGTCAAAAATACAAGCTGAATATTGAAGAAGGATATCATTGCTGATGATGGCTAAAAGCAAAGAATACCAGAATACCAAAAGGATGTCTGTGTTTTATTTACTATGACCATGTGGATAACAACTGATTGGCTAATGGTTGGAAGGATAAGGATCCCAAACACCTGATTGTGCTCATGGAAAACCTATGTCTAGACAAGGAAGATGTTGTCTGAGCAGAGCAAGGGAACACTGCTGTTTTTGTTATGTGCCGTCGAGTTGCTTGCAACTGATAGCAACCCTATGTACAACAGCCCTAAACTTTGCTCTGTCCTGTGCCAATCACACTGTCTCTGACACACCCATCTGGATTACCCCAGTCACTGAATCAATCCACCGCATAGAGGGCCTTCCCCTCCTCCACTGTCCCTCCACCCTAAG
>NW_006400175.1:1221482-1224245 GCF_000299155.1 Elephantulus edwardii
AAAAATGACTGGAACAGCTTAACCAGCAGTGACCTGCCAGAAGTCCTGGCTGGGTTTAGAAGGGGTCGTGGTTGTAGACGTATTTTAAGTAATGTTAGATGAATCTTAGCTAAAAGCAGGGAATACCAGAGGAATGTATATCTGTGTTTCACTGACTATGCAAAGGCGTTTGACTGTGTGGCTCATAACAAACTGTGGCTGACTCTGAGAAGAATGGGAATCCCAGAACACTTGATCGTGCTAATGAGAAACCTATACTTGGACCAAGAGGCAGTCGTCAGAACAGAGCAAGGATATACTGCATGGTTCAAAATTGGGAAGGGTGTACACCAGGGATGTGTCCTGTCTCCATACCTTTTCAACCTGTATGCAGAGCAGATTATCTGGTAGGCTGGGCTCTATGAGGAGAAATGTGGGGTCAAGATTGTTGGAAGATCTATCAACAATTTGTGTTGTGCAGATGACACAACCCTGCTGAACCTGCTATGCAGATAGGCTTCTTAATTAAAGAAAGTGATGGTGGTGTTGATGGTTAATGGGACTAAAAATTTAACAGCCAAGACCAACATGCATTAAATGAGTTTTATAGGCAAAGTGTTAGGAAGCCAAAGAAGGATAACATGTAAATACTATAGTTTGGTTGTTGTTGTTGTATACCATTGAATTGGAAAGGATTCATAGCTGATCCTCCAGCAGTTTTTCAGAGTCAGTACATCACACAGGAGGAGATTGCCCATGGGTCTCTCACAGAGCAGATGGTAGATACTGTGTGTCTGTGGTTAAAAAGTAAAATATAATGTTAGTTCCTAGAAATTAATCTCAGTAATATCATATCCAAATAAAATGCTATTTAGGATTATTAACTAAAAAACAACTGATGGGGTAGTATATCAACAAAGAGTGCCAGAAGTTCAAACTGGAATCAGAAGAGGAAGTGGATACAAGACGTATTATTAGATGGACCTTTGCTGAGTCAGGAAAATAAAAAAAAAGTTTGTGTTTTAATAACTATACAAAAGCATTTGAGTGTGGATAATAATAACAAATGATGAATAATACTGAGAAGAATAGAAATTATAGAACATTTGACCGTCCTTGTGCAGAATCTGTACATGGGACAAGAAGAAGTTATTCCCACAAAAAAAGAGAATATTGCACGGTTTAAAATCAGAAGTGTGTCCCAGACCTATATCCTTTCAACAAACCAATTTAGTCTATAAACTTGAGCTAATAATTCAAGAAGCTGGATTTTATGAAAGAGAATCAAGATTAGTGAAAGACTCATCAACAATGTGCAACATGCACATGATAAAACCTTGCTTACATAGCACACTTACTACAGAAGATCAAACACGACAGCTTTTAGTACAGATTACACCCTAACATCAAGAAACAATAATCTTCACAACTAGAGCAATAAGTGACATCATGATAAATGAAAAAAAATATTGAAATTGTCAAATATTTCATTTTACTTGAGTCCACAATCATTGCTATTGAAGCAGCAGTCAAGAAATTGAATGACATACTGCATTAGGCAAATCTCCTATCAAAGAATTCTTTAAAGTGCTACATACCAAGGATATCAGATTAAAGCAAGTTATATACATGGATTTCACCTGATGGTATGCATAGGAATCAGATCGATTACAATTGCAGAGAGAACCGCTAGAGAAGCTCAATATCAGCTGTGAAAACTAGGCCAGGAATTGATTGTGAAACGGACCACCTACTACTCATATGCAACTTCAAGCTGAAGTTGAGGAAAAGTAAACCAAATCCAAGGCAACCAAAATATGACTTTGAGTCTATCCCACCTTTATTTCAGAACCATCTCAGGAAAAGGTTTGAGGTCTTAAACACTAATGAGGGAAGACCAGGTGAGTTGTGGGAGGATATCAAGGGTATCATCCAGGAAGAGTGCAGGCGGTCATTACAAAGACAGAAGAGGAAGAAAAGACCAAAATGGATGTCAGAAGAGACTCTGAAAATTGTACTTGAGCCAGAGAAGCCAAAGCAGAGGAAGAATTCAAGGTACTAAAGAGTTGAATAGAACATTTCAAAAGGCAGCACGGGATGACAAAGTAAAATATTACAATGAAATGTGCAAGGAGCTAGAGTCAGAAAATCAAAAGGGCCGAACTCGCTCAGCATTTCTTAAGCTCAAGGAACTGAAGAACGAATTCAAACCGCGAGTTTCTATAATCGAGGATGTTTTAGGCAGAATATTAAATGATCCAGGAAGAATTAAAAGAAGATGGAAAGAATATACTGAGTCACCGTATCGAAAGGAATTGGCAGACACAGAAGAATTTAATGAAACAATGTATGAGCAAGAGCCTGTGGTGATGAAGGAAGAAGTTCAGACTTCTTTGGAGGAAACAGCAAACATAAGGCCCCAGGAATAGATGGCATGCCTACCAATTGACATATTTCAGCTAACAGATGCTGCCCTGGATGTGCTCACCAAGTACTGCCAAGAAATCTGGAGAACAACCACTTGGCCAACCGATTGGAAGAGATCCATATTGGTTCCCATTCCAAAGAAGGGTTACCCAACAGAGTGTAGAAACTATAGAACAATATCATTGATTTCACATACAATCAAGATTCTACTGAAGACTATCCCAAAACACCTGGAAGAGCACATCAGTAGAGAACTGGCAGAAGTCCAGGCCGGGTTTAAAGGGGTCGTGGTAGTAGACATATTTTAGCTAATGTTAGATGGATCTTAGCTAAAAGCAGGAAATACCAGAGGAATGT
>NW_006400175.1:1225084-1226349 GCF_000299155.1 Elephantulus edwardii
CATCTAACATACTTTGGACACGTTGTAAGGAGGGACTGGTCCTTGGAGAGGGACATCATGCTTCTTAGGGTGGAGGGACAGTGGAGGAGGGGAAGGCCCTCTATGCGGTGGATTGATTCAGTGACTGGGGTAATCCAGATGGGTGTGTCAGAGACAGTGTGATTGGCACAGGACAGAGCAGAGTTTAGGGGTCTTGTACATAGGGTCGCTATCAGTTGTAAGCGACCCAACGGCATATAACAACAACAACAATAATCAGATTTAAGTTTAAGGTATGCATGATCCACGTATTTTCAGTTGCCTTAAATTGGAAAAGGAATTAGGAAGACCAAAGAAGAATGTATGCATTTGAATTGTGGAATTGATGAAGAGTATTACATATGTTTTAAACTTCCAGTGGAAATTGGTCTTGAAAGAGGTATAGCCAGAGTGTTCTTTGGAAGCAAATATTCTTTGGGCATCATGTTAAAAAAAGGCTTGTCCTTGAGGAGGGCCTTTATGCTTGGAAAATTAGGTAGTTGGTAGAGAAGAGAAATACTCTCAGTAGGATGAATTGGCATGGTGATAGCAATAGTAGGTTTAGGCACAGCAGAGATTGTGAGGACGGCACAGGAGGAGTCAAGGTTGCTACCTTCTGACAGGAGTCACAGTCAATGCAACAAGTCAGAAATTTCACATTTCTTCCACAAAATCATGAGACTTTAGATAAGTAACTCATACAATTTGCTGTCCATCATGAAAGCATCCATCCAAGGGGCAAGTGAGTTATTTTCTGCTTCTTTTTCAAAAGAGCTTTCACCACTTTGTGACAAGAAGCTGGTAATATCTGTCACCCCAGAACTTTGCGGACCAATGTTTCAGTAACATAAGACTGCATTCCTGAAACTCTGTCTGTGAGTGTGTTTTCTGTAATGAGTCCTCCAAGCTGCTTCTCAATTCCAGCATATGACCCTTGGAAAAGCCAAGACAAAAACCAAACCCATTCCTGTCAAATTCATTCTGAACTTTCACTATCTCAGGTGCTCTAGAGTAGAAGTAAGCTTCATCACACTTTCTTGACTATAATCTTTAGGAAAAGAGATCATGAGCGCTTTCTTCTTTGATACTATTAGATTCTGACTCCTATTCTTCTGTGTAGCTGAGTACAATCTGCTCATATCACCCAGGGACCTTTGAGAATACAAGTATCTCCAAATAACAAACCAAGGAGAGTGTGCCGCAGCTTATATGCCTACTTTTTTTTTTATTAAATTTTTATTTTTTTT
>NW_006400175.1:1228069-1229493 GCF_000299155.1 Elephantulus edwardii
ACCTTCTCAGAATCAAATCCCTATGCACATCCAAAAACTTCTCCAATAGAGTAGTAAAAAGGGAAGCCACAGACTGGGAAAAATATTTGGTTATATGCCTACTTTAACCTAAATCTTTATTGTATTTTATAGTCCAACTCCTAAGCCCTAACATCTATCCCTGCTTTTATTCACTCAGCAACAGTTAATTTCCTAAAGCTTGGAAGAAGAAGGAATAACAGGGTTAGGCAGGAAATATGGACTTGAATGTAAAGAGTGTTTGAATGAAAGAATACAAAGTTTGGGCTATGAAAAACCATTCAAATAAAGTACAATGCAATAGTTTATGAAGATTTATCCATCTCTTCAGTGTTCCCTATACATAACTATAATAAAATAGCAATAATTTGGATGTTACTTGCTTACAAAATAGGTTATTTGTATAAAGATTAAGCTCTAGTTTAATTTTCATTGTTTGGGGCAAAGAAACTTTCTACCGAGTGGGCGCAGCTCACAATATTGTGATTAAATTGAATCATACTCAGCCTTTGCAAAGAGTTGTCACTTATGGTGTTGTTAAGTTCCATCAAATCAAAGATGACTCATAGCAACCATGTGAACGAAATACATGTTATTACTATAATTAAATGTGACTCAGCTTTTGAAAATGGTGACTTAGCAAAAGCACAGGGAAGGTTTAGGTGAAGTAAAGTGGAAATAAGTGTTGACTTCGGTATCAGAATATTCCATTTATAATCTTGGTTCTGGCACTTACTGGATAAAATGACTTATATTTAAAATGTACTTAGAATGTCTGAGGGACTTCAGGTGGCATATTTGGAAGGAGTTGTGCTGCTGATTTAACAACAGAGTTTCTCCTCAGTACCGAGTTGTGCTTCTAATAAAAAAGCAGTTTGTTTCTACCAGCGGCGTCTCAAGAAAAAGATGACCAATCTCCTCCTGTGCAATATGTAGTCTCTCCAAAACCCACTGGTGTGCCAGCTAAGAATCAGTTTCAACAGGACAGCAACGAATGGAGAGTTTTAGAATAGCTGGTGTGAGGCTTGGTGTTCGGTACATATCAACACTCATTTGATAATCTGAGAGAAATGTTTCTGCTTTGCCCTGTGTGAATCCAAGGGGTTAGAATAAGATGAGGCTTTAAAAGGTCCATTTAATTAGCAATGAGCTCTTTGTTAGGATAGCATTCAAGTACTGACAACATGACAACGTGGCTGAATTGTGTAAATTCTATTTTTGAGTCAGATCAGCAATTAAACTAGGAAAGCTTTTAGGCTCCTTGTAACACTGAGTCTTTAAATCTAAACATCAAAGTGAAGGAAAAAGGCAAACGTTATACATCTTATAATATGACAAAACTGGAGGCTGAAAATCAAAAGGGCTGGACTCGCTCAGCATTTCTTAAGCTCAAGGAACTGAAGAAC
>NW_006400175.1:1231088-1245505 GCF_000299155.1 Elephantulus edwardii
AACAACAACAACAATAGCCTTTAGCTGTTTTCAAAAGGTTGGTCGTTTGAACCATGGTAAAAAGGATCTGGCAATCTCTTCCTTTAATATTAAACCCTGATTGTTTTACAAGTTCATTATTTTTCAGTGTTGTGTAATATTCCACAATGTGAATGTACCACAGTTTTCTATCCATTAATTTGTTGATGGACACTTGCATCTCTTTACTACTGTAAGTAAGTCTTCAGTTAGCATAAGTGTACAAACATTGGCTTGTGTCACAGCTTTAGGTTTTTAAGGCCATGTTCCTAATATTGGGATTGTTGTTGTGTACTATTGAGTTGGAACCAACCCAAAGCTGACCTTCCAGTGGATTTGTAGAGACAGAAAATCACAAGAGAGAAAATTGTCCATCCTTCTTCTGAAGAGCAGCTGGTAGGTTAGAATTGCTTGCCTTTGAGATGGCAACGCTATGTCTAATGACAACTTTTGAAGGAAGTGCCAGATGGTTTTCCATAGTGTATGCAGTGTATGCAAGTTCCAAACTCTCCACTTCCTCACCAGTATTTGAGGTTTGCTGCCCTGTTTTACTTCACTGTTCTTTGAGGAATTTGGAAGACATTAATTATGCTGAGTGAAATACTCAGTCACAAAAGGGTAAATACTGCATAGCAATATTGTTATAAAAAAAGGATGAGGGTTACAGGAAAAGAATGGATAGATAATAAACACTGCACTGGAATAGGTGGAGGGAAGGACTCTGAATATTTTATATGTATGACCACAATCTGGAACAAGTTACACATTACAGAGTAATTGGGGGAATAGAAAGGGAGGAAGGAATGTATCTATCAATGAATGGATACTCAACCTTTCTGTAAACTTTCACTAAAATAAGCAATTTGTTGTTGTCATTATGTGTCATCAAATCACCTGCAACTCATAGTAATCCTGTGTACAACAGCCATAAATGCTTCTCTATCCTGTGTCAATCTTATTGTCTCTGACACTTCTATACCCATAACCCCAATTGCTGAATCAGTTCATGATGTCCCTCGCTAAGGACTGGTCCCTCCTTACAACATGTCCAAAGTATGTCAGATGAAGCTTCAGAATCCTTGCCTTCAAGTAGCAGCCTTGTCTCACCCTCTCTAGGACGAGCCTGTTTGTTCTCCTAGTAGTACATGGTATATTCAATACTCTTTTTTCAGCACCCAAACTCAAAGGCATCAATTCTCCTTCTGTAATCTCTATCCTTTGTCCAGCTCTCTGATACATAGCAAGTAACTGCAAAGACTATGGCCTGTATCAGGTGCACCTTAGTCTCCAGAATGACCTTGTTGTACTACAGTACTTTGATGAGGTCTCTGACAGCAGATTTTCCCAATACAGTTCATCTTTTCATTTCCTGACTCCTGGTACCCAGAGTGTTGATTGTGGGGCCAAGTAATGTAAAGTTGTTAACAATCTCACTCTCTTTGCCATCTATTTTGATGCTGCCAATTGGTCCAGTGGTGAAAACCTTTGTTTTCTTGATGTTGAGCTTCAATCCATATTGAAGGTTGTAGTTTTGACCTTGTGCAGCAAGTGCTTGAGGTCCTCCTTAGTTTCAGCAAGTAGGGTTGTATCATCTGCATAACGCAGATTTTTGCTGAGTCTTCCTCCAACCCTAATGCCACATTTCTCCTCATACATAGCCTCCCAGATAATCTGTTCTGCATATAGATTGAAAAGGGGTGGATATATAACATGTCCCTTCCCAATTTTGAACCATGCAATGTTTCTTTGCTCTGTTCTTACAGCTGCCTACTGGTCCAAATATAGGCTTCACATAAGCACCATTAAGTGTTCTAGGATTCTCGTTCTTCTTAGAGTCCGCCACAATTTGTTGTGATCCACACAGTCAAATGCCTTTGCATAGTCAATGAAACACAAATAAACATTCAAGATTAAAGCATATGAAACTATGGGTGATGGTTTTACCTTGTCCTATAGGGGGTTTCTTAGAGTCAAAGATGGTCAAACTTCTTTTCACGTGTTTTAGTTTTTAGGTGCTGTTGAGTCGAGTACAACTCATAGCAACTCTGAACAAAAGATCTGAATCCCGTTGTATTCTGTGTCATCCTAACATTTCCTGACACACAAGATCCCATTTCAGCAGTCACCATGTCAATCTACCTTATTGAGGGTCTTTCTCTTCTTTGTTGATACTCTACCATTCCTAGCATCTTCCTTCTCCAAAGAATAGCTCCTCCTAGCAACATGCCCAAAGTATGTGAGCAAAGCCTTATCATTCTTGCCTTCAAAGAGCATTCCAGCTGCACCCTCTCCAAGACATATTTGTTTGTTCTTTTGGCAGTCCATGGGATGTTCAGTTCTTTTCTCCAGCTCCACAGCTCAAAGACATCAATTATTTTGTCATTCTTATTAATTGTCCAGCTCTCAGATGCATAGCAGATAATCAGAAAGACTATGGCCTGAATCAGATGTACCTTAGTCCTCAGACTGACATTACTACTCCTCAATAATTTGGAAAGGTCCCTAACTGCAGATTTCCCCACTTCAGTGCATTTCCATAATTCCTGACTGCTGGTCCTAAGCGTGTTAATTGTAGATCCAAGCAAGATTAAGTTGTTGACAGTTTCAGTCTCTTCTCCATCCATCATGATGTTGTTGCCTATAGGTCCAGAGATAAGAGTCTTTGTTTTCTTGACATGCTTTGGGCATATTGTCAGAAAGGGCTAGTTCTTGGAAAAAGATTATCAACCTGGAAAAATAAGAGGGTCAGAGAAAGCAAAGAAGACCCTTAAACAAGATGGATTGATACAGTGACTGTAACATTGGGCTCAAGCATATCAGAGAACATGAAGATTGCAAGGGTAAGCAATAGGGTCACTGTTAGTCATAGTTGACTCCATGGCACCTAAACCCAACAACATAAGGAGCTCTGGTAGCATAGTGAGTTGTGTGTTGGGCTGCTAACTGAAAGGTCAACAATTCAAGTCCATTAGTCACTTCTTAGAAGAAAGATGAGGTAATATCCTCAATATTTTCAGTCCTGAGTCTGATTCAACTTGTGTACGTTGAGTTTTATTTTCTTTAGTGTTTTCATTAATCCTGGAAAGTTGAATTAGCATCTATATATATGGGGGGAAAGTCCAAGAATGGTTGAGTAACATATCCGAAGCCCATACATTAATATTTGGAAGAACTGGAATTTCAGTCATCTTCTCCTCATTAAAACGTCAAAGCTTCATCCATCTGTTTCCGGTAAAGGTGCCATGGAAAAGAGTGTGAACACTCTCAAGAGATGCTGACTTCAGTGGCATTTCTCCTACCATCAGCTGTGTAGGCTTCTTACTTCCCTAAACCAAAGAAGCAACTGAATGATTATTATTATTTGTTGAGTCTTTTTGTAGTCAGAGCATTGCACTATAGTCTCAGACAGCTTCCTCAGAAGGACTGGTGGTCAGCTTCTAAAAGATTACTGTCAAGAAATACTTATGGGGCAGTTCTACTCTACATAAATGGGGCTGTTTTGAGTTGGAACAATAGTAACAAAATAAACTTATGATTAATTGGGAGAGACAAACACAGAATGGCAAGATTTGGACATGATTAGAATAAAATTAATGGTGATGCAGTCTTAGAGTTCAGAGATGATACTTGTGCAACTCCATATAAAAATCAGGATCTCTGGCATTATGTCTGTCGCTTATGCCACTGCTCTAAAGCTTGTTGAGTGCCTTGACGTCTCAAATGTGTAACTCATTGCCATGAACCAGAAATTACTCCAAGCTGACCCTCCAGCACAGATTTCCCAGCTTTCTCAGTGCTCAGTTATTGGGGGTACCTGAGCTGAGATTTCATAACCCAAACAAGGAAAGGTAAAAAGGATGTTTTTTAAAGAAAGATAAAACTGAGGGAGAGATATGAAATGTGTGCTGGGAACTATATGCTGTCTGATATTGCAAGAACTCTCAGTGTGAGAAGAGATGTATGAGTTGAGAGGCTGGATAAATAAGAGAAGACTTAGTAAGAATGACCTTGCGAGCTGTACTGAAGATCCCTAAAGCTTGTACTGAAGGGTCCATTGATGAATTCTGGGGATTTGATAGACTCCTTAAATTGTTGGCAGACACGGGCTTAACTGTGGGTGTGAATGTGTACTTTCATAAGAAAAAAAAAAGAGTATTGCTTCCATCAAATTATCTAATGTCAGAATCTCTTGTAGACAACAAAAGTCAAATGAAGGGTTCAGGGGTTGGAGAACAAAAAAAATGAGTGACTTCAGCTGCAGGGTGGAGAGTGGAACTCATGGTAGCATGACCGGTAGTGGAGAAAGAACTGCAACAGTCCAAGCAGAACATCCAGTGAAACTCATGAGAGTCAGAACTCAATGAGATGGCCTTTTTTAACCCCCTGGATCCAAAAGTTTTCCACTTTTTACAGGGTGCAAGCTTGCCACTTTTCGTGATAGTGGAAAATATCTGATTTATCTTCTGGCAAGTTTTCACCTTAAGCAAATTCCAGCTTTTGCAGGCTTTACTGTAATAAGATTAAAATATGGTCAGTCGCATGAATGATAGAGTAGACAAGAGAGAGAAAGTATGAATCCTGAAATTGCTATCCATGTTCTAGCTTGGGTTGATATGTTGTGCCATTAATAGAGAGAGACAGAGAAGAAGCAGGTTCAAAAGGGATAAAGTGGATCAGTTGAGTTAGAAATATTAAAAGGACCTACTAGGCAGGTGAACATGACCCTAATGCATATGAAAAGATCAAGTCTGGAGATCAAGAATTTAGTCACCAATATTAAGGTGAGAATGTAAACTGTGAAAAGACATGAGATAGCCCATTTTGTTGTTATTGTATGCTTTTGAGTCAGAACCAACTCATAACTGAACCTCCAGTGGATTTTCAGAGGTTTTAAATCACCCTGGAGGAGATTGCTCACTGTTCTTCCATGGAGCAGCTGGTGGATTTGAACTGCATGCCAGAGAGTGGACAGCACAACTTCTTACCACTAGCCCATGAGAAGTGTTAAAAAACAGCAGTGGAGCAAGAATGGATAACAGAGGTCAATATTTAAGGAGACTAGGACTGATCAGAAATAGAAAGAGATAGGAAAATAAAATGCGAGGCTGAGTGGATACGTTAGGCTGCTTCCAGAAATAACAGAAACTCTGGGAGCAGGAGCATTTCAGTCTGTGAGCTTGACCATATAGAATGTCTCAGCAATAAAATTACTTCAGTGTTTTCTTTCACAATAAAACTCGCTCATGGTCTTCCAGTTTCATCTAGGCAGAAAATAGAGCCCAGACTAGCTGCAGGAGATGTGTGTAAACTCTTCTCCAGAGTACTTTGAATGTGGCACCTCATCAGCACCAGCCTTGGCTTCCAAAAGGGAGGACAACAGCTGTGAGAGAAGGGAGCAGGAGCATCTGTAGGGCTCTCTAGCCTACTTTTGCTCAACCACAGAGACTCCCTGACTCTGCAGATCAGACACTCAGGTTTCCTATTTGAGCATAATAAAGTCTACGTTTTCATAGTCTCTTTATCTATACATTGTTCCCTGTCTCCAGGACTGGCTTCAGTATTTATAATGAATACCTGACTCGGAAATCATAAGCTTGATTAGACCAGACCATAGTACAGATGGTTAATTGTTCAATTACTAACTGAAAGACTGATGGGTCTGTTCCATTCAGAGATTCTTCAGAAGAAAGAGCTGACAATATATTTCAGAAAAAATAACCATTGAAAACTTTATGGAACATAGTTCTCTCCTGACACACATGGAGTCTCCTGAAGTCAGTGGATTCAGTGGGCAACTGGAGTGTTTTAGTTTCTGTTTAAAGGATCAGTTCCTTAGAAGACTTTTAGACAGTGTTTTAAAGCCTTACAGATACCAGACAAATTGGTGGAAGAAATGGGCATGAAGAGAAGAGGAGTGAGACACCAATTTGGAGCCTCAGCAGACCTGCTGACGCCTTCTGGGGAAACAGTATCACCAGCTCTACTGCAGCTTAATAAAACCTCAGTTATTTTCCTATGATATTTTTGGTAAAGCCAGATTCCCCTCCCACCTACCAGAAAAACCCTTTCTTACTCTTTCTTTCATGTTAAATATTTAAGACGGTCAGTCCATGTACTCTGTCTATGTAATTACCCATTGAGTACCTTAAGTGGCTTCATTAACCAAGTACTAAGTCTCACCATCTGCATGAACCTGGAATCAAGTGTAGAATCATAACAGACCCTCATCTCTGTGACCTTCCACCTTCCCAGTACACTTAGAATACTTTGTTAACAAATTGTACATGTGAGGAAAAATGCCATTCATTTTTACAATTACCTAGACCCTTCTGGGTACATGAAAATGAAATTAATTGGAGGGTCTGTGATAACACATGACTCTCTCCTGTCTCTGTTGTTCACAAATTTTTATCAATGATAAATACAAGCTAGAGTCTATGGATGAATGTGACAGCTGTGTCAGGTGGAAACTGAAATCCACAGTGGAATAGATTTGTCAGCCTCTTTGTAGACAAGAAGGCTCTCTGATGGCATAGTGGGCAGTGGTCCCATTTTCCATTTGTAATGTTATGTTCTTTATCTTAAAGACAGCAAATAGACTATTATCAATCCCATAAACTTACTTACATGGCATAGCAGAGGATGACTTCTGTTTCCTCAAGGCAAGGTTGTTTATTTTAGGTTCCATCAAGTTGATTATGTCTCAGAACAACCCTATGAAAAACAGATCTGAACTCTGTCTTGTCCGGTGCCATCCTCACAATCTCTTGACATGCTTAAGCCCATTGCTGTCAGTTTACTTGGTTGAGGATATTCCTCTCTTTCGCTGTCCCTCCACATTCATAAGCATGATATTCCTCTCCAAGGAATAGCCTCTCCTACCTACATGTCCAAAATATGAAAGACAGAGCTCTATCATCTTTTTAGGAATCTGGCTGCAGTTTCTCCAAAACATACCTGTTTGTCCTTTTGGCAGTTGATTCAACACCCTTCTCAAATACCAAAGTTCAAAGACATCAATTATTCTGCTATCATCCGTATTCATTGTCCAGCTCTCAGCAGCGTAGCAAGTTATTGAAAAGGCGATGGCTTTAAACTGGTGTACCTTAGTCCTCAAACTAACATCATTGTTCCTCACATACTTAGAGAAGCCCCTGACCACAGAGTTTCCTAATGCAGTATGTCTCCTAATCTCCTGAGTTGCTGGTATCAAATGTATTGATTGTGGATCCAAATAAGGTGTTGTTGTTGACAGCTTCTATCTTTACTTCATCCAACATGATGTTGTCTATAAGTCCAGTGGGAGTATTTTTGTTTCCTTAACTTGAGATGCAAGTTAAGGGTACAGTATTTCATCTTCAGCAGGAAGCTTCAAGTCTGCCTCACTTTCAGCCAGCATGTTGTGTGATCTACATAATGCAGGTTATTAATAAGTCTTCATCCAATCCTGATGCCACTTTCTTCTTCACAGAGTCCAGAATTTTGAATGATTTGTTCAACATACAGATTAAATAGCTATGGAGGAAAGATACAACTGTTTCTCTATTTTAAACCATGTGGTGTTCTCTTGATCTGTTTGCACAACAGACTCCTGGTCTAGGTATAAATTTTGCATGAGCACAATTAAGTTTTGTGTGATTCTCATTCTTCTCAATATTAACTATAATTTGTTGTGATCCACACAGTCAAAAGCCTTTGGATAGTCAATGAAACAAAGATAGACATTCTTCTGGCACTCTCTACTTTCAGCCAAGATCCATCTAATGTTGGCCATGATGTGCCTAGTACCACAGTCTCATCTAAATCCAGACTGTGTATCTAGCAGTTCTCTGCTAATTACAGTTCCAGTCATTTCTAGATAATCGTCAGCAGGATCTTGCCTGAGTGTTATTTAGTGGTAAGGAATTGCACAGTCAACACAAAGGTACACAATTCAAATCCACAAGCTACTCTGCAGAAGAAAAATAGGCATTCTCCTCCTATGTGATTTAATGTGTCTGAAAACCCGTTGGAGGGTCAGCTATGGGTCAGTTCTGAACAGACAGTATACAACAGCAGCAAGATGAGCACGTTGGCTCTAAGCATTTCTGCATCTCTGGAGTCTGTTCCGGAGGCATAGGGTAGATGAAGAGTAAGTGTTTGCTCAGTGAATGAATGAATGAGCCTCTGAAGTTGCATGTATATGTTATCTTTTAGTAATGTTCTGGCTTTTGGTCTGTTTTCTTTGATGGTTACACGTGAACAGTAAAAATCTTGTACTTAATGGCAGGTCTTGAGAATAAGGCAATGCATTTTATCTTTCTGTCTAGAGATTCTCTCCATCCACACAGCAGGACAGAGTTTCCCTAGGACTCCCTGCCTTTTGGTATTTTCTTCATCTCCAGAGTTCCTGACTTCACAGCATCTAGCCCCTTCTTTAGGCACACAGCTGCCCAAGGTGAACTGTGTCTTGTAAGGCAAGGTTATTATTGCTGTTGTGTGCCATTAAGTTGCCTGTGACTCATAGCAACTGTAGCTGAAAATGTAAAAAACAAAAAAGTTCTGAGTATATCCCAAATCAGTAGATCTCCCAATTGACCATCATTTACACTCCATGTTTGACTAAAGTTAAAAAGCCCAAAATTTCCCTTGATCTGCCATTCTGCTTCAGTTTATCCACTAAAAGCAGTTGTTGTGTACTGTTGAGTCAAGGCTGACCCACTGCTGATCATCCAGCAGATTTTCAGAGGCAGTGAATTGCATGGAAGGAGACTTCCCATCTTTCTCTTCTGCAGCAGCAGGTAGATTCAAATCATGTACCTTTGGGTTGGAAGCACAGTTCCTTACCATTAAGCCACCAGAGCTCTATAGTAAAAGCAGAGGGGAAACAATTCTAGAGTTAAAAGGAAGTAGCTAGAACACAAATGTTGTTGGTAGGTGCCATCAAGTAGTTCCCTGTGTAGCAAAAGAGAACATCCTCATAGAGTTTCCTAGGCTGTAGTCCACACAAGAGTACATCAGCAGATATTTCTCCCATGGAACCAATGAGTAGATTTGAACTGCCAGAACAGCCAAGCACCTAATCATTGCACCACCTGAAGGTGCTACTTGTGAATTCTCTTCTCTAGATTGTAATTCAATACCTAAACACTGCTATGTTATCAGCTTACAAAAACCAAAACCATAGACTCATAAAAGTACAAACAGATTCATGATCTGAAATGCTAACCATGTTAGCTGTTTTGGGAAATGAGGAGGAGCGGGAATGTTGGAGCTTAGGGATTGATAAAGGCATTTACATCTCAATTGCCTGGCACATCTGTTTGTATTTTGTTGCTCATTTGATATCACATCAACCCAGTGAGACAGCAGAGGTTTATTACCATTTTACATATTATGAATGTAGAGATTAAGAGATCAAAATATTTTTTTCTTGACTTTTACACTACCAGTAAAGATATGTGATTTGAGTACACCAGCTGCTCCACTGGAGAAAAATAATCAATCCTCTTGCAAATCACTAAGTGTGATTTAGTGCCTTTGAAAACCACTGGAGGGTTCGCCTTGCGTTGGTTCCAACTTGGTGGTACACCACAAGTTAAGAAACCCTGGTGGCATGTTATGCTGCTTAACTAAAAGGGCAAAAGTCTCTGGTAATACGAATTCACCAGCAGTTTCCCGTTACAAAAATGGGCATTCTCCCCCCATTAAGATTTGTAGCCTTAGAAAGACCAGGGAGGCTGCTCTGAATTGGAGCAGACTCAATGGCATGAGTTTTAACAAGTTTGAAAAATACTTCCATTCTTTGTCATATGACCTGGTCTCATCCCAACACCAACCCTCTGCCTTTGGGCTGAAGGACCCCCTTCTACCTGCTCTTGTGAGGCCAAGACTCCCTCAGGGACACTTACATTCCCAGACCTTGGCATGATAATTGTTGTGGGTGTTTATTAGGTAAAATTCATTTCAGGGAGTGAGAGTTGGTTTTGAACAACTTCCAGTAGCCCCTCATGAGCACTCTCAGTGGGAGTGAGTCAGTCTCAGCTCAGTCATTAGCCTGCTCCCATGACCTGGACAAGCTTCCCACCTTCCTCCTCTGCAAGAGACTTAATGGGGCAGTGGCATGCGCAAAAGATATGAGTATCATTTCAAGAAGGTCACAAACTCCCATCTACACAGGCTCATCTGCACACTCCATAGGTCCACTGACCCAGTTCAGATGGTCTCTGATGCCTAAGGAAGATTTTCAGAACAACTTCAGTCACTTGTTGTCTCATTCCTAGTGCATTAGTTGCTTTTAGAGTAGAACTGTGCTCCATGGGTTTCTGTGACTGGCTTCTATTTTTTGGGAGCAGATTACCAGATCTTCCTTCTAAGGAGCCTCTTCATGAACTCATAACCCCAGCCTTTCATTTATCTGCCAAGTATATTATTGGTTTGAACCACCTAAGGATTTCATTTTCTAATTATGAAATATATAATAAGAAAGAAAATTAACCCCACACTAGAGAAAATTACCATAAACAACTACTACTACGACTACTACTACTACATTTCATTGATATGATTAATACTACTTATAAATCGAAACAAGGAATGTTTTTACATGTCATTTGACTATGATTTGAAAGCATAGTTAATGTGCATGTACTAATTGATCACGTGATAATTATGTCATTTATTTTGCCGTTCTCTTATTGGTAACCATTTAAGCTATTTTCCAGTTTTATTATTATCTGTGAAAAACTTACTTGATTATTTCTTTAGTCTAAAAATGAAATTGCCAATTTTGATGAGAAAGAGGCTCAGATAATCCCATTACAATTTGTTTCTCAAAAATTATTGAAGGAGGACAGAGGGGCCTTAAGCATATTTTCTCAAATGGCATCCTTGAACTGGAGACCTCAGAGTGCTGGTACCTAGTGGAACTTCCATTTGTTAAATGTTAACAACCATGCTGGTTTTAGAACTTGCCTGGGCATGTTTTGTATCGAGTAAATCTGTTTAGATGTCTGCTACTTCTACCTCTCTCAGAGCCCTCAACAAGTACAGCGTTGACCCAGCCATCATGTGCCCTGCCTTGAATGTGCTGTGGCACATTCTTGGAAATTCCTTTGTCCTGATAACTTAGAATTTTTCAGTTTGAAACCACTAGTCACTCTGTGGCAGAAATATGTGACAGTCTGCTTCTATAAATATTACACCCTTAGAAATCCTGTGAAGCAATACTATTGTGTCATTATGAAGGGTCATTTGTTGGCAGTAGAATATCACATTTTATTAGCCTGCTCTAGACTCTAGACCTCCACAGCCTCCTGATTCAATTTCAAGCACCTGTGTGAATGGAATAAGGGAGCTGACTGAATCCTGAGTAGAAATTAGGTCTGAATGGGTCCGAATCAATCCAAGGTGACATTGGTGGCAGAATGGAATCAAAGAGACTTGGGCCATCTCTGGGCCCACTGCTAGGGCAGGTTCATCCTCACTGTCTCTTGGAGGATCACTTCTTCAAAATCGTACATAAAGAATCAAACCAGAGCTCATTGAAGAGATGAACTTATTGTCTTAAGGTTGTTAAATAAAAAGAATCTGTGACCCTACAGATAGAAAGGGAGGTTAAAACATCTATAGACTGTTGGGTGCATTTCTGCACCATGAAGCTTTATTTATTTATAAAGTGATATTAAGCAGGTATGAAGTCTACTTATGTGCAAACCATGCTTCTGAATTACTTTCCCCTATTTAGCTAGCAATTTAACCTATACTTTTGGTTAAGTAATAGCTACCTTCCTCACCAATGCCTGTTTATTATATTATAAAGCCACTGATGACATTGAACATCATCAAAACAGCATTTAATTTAAAATAAAGGTTTTGGTTGCTGTTTTGGTTTTGGTCACCAGGTATTGTTTTGTTGTTGGCTTGGCTTTTGTTCGGTTTTGTTTTTTATACTTGTGATATAAGTGCTTTTGGGAGGGGGAGGTCACATAGCATGATAGGTACTTTGAAATAAGTGTTTTCCCAGAAATGGTTTTACCATAAAAGCAAAGGGAAGATTTTGCATAGTGACTTATGTGGGTGAAAGTGGTTATATTTGGATTGGGGGTGGCCGGAAGTGTTCCCTAAAGAGAAACTAGAAGATGTAACATAGTAATAAGAAAAATATTAATTGCTAGTTTATTTCCTTTCAAACTATTTGGTAACATACCAAGTAGAATTGTATGCTTTGGTCCCAAGAAAAAGCTAACGTGATTGTCATTAGTGGGAGAAATATGTTCAAGATGTTTCAGAATGGTGAAAGTAGAGTGGCACCAAATTCTCTGAAGAATTATTTTAGTCTGTTCAGGTCTCTACCTAACTCCCACCCCTTTGAAATATATTTTTAACTTTAGAGATTTATTTTTACTCATTGCCACCCAACTGTATTAAATTTCTTATGTGAAATGAAGTATGTTATTAAGGAATTTTTTTCTTAAATCCATAAGTAATTTGGTTTTAGTTCTTAATATAAAGGGAGGAGACTGTTTTTAAAAAGAACTTCACTATATTAAAGGTAAGAGAATCTTACTTGTGACACTTAGTCCTCTGTAGGCAAAGGGACACTTTTTTTTTTTCATTAGTTTATTTACAAAATTCTAATACAAATTCAAACAAAAACTTTCAATTTCCCTCATCCCCCACCCATCAAATGGTACAACCCAATGATCCATCCCCACTTCCCCCTGTACATCCACATACCTCTGCTTCCAGCCTCTCCCACCCTTCCTGGATCCTTATACTCATTCCACAATACCGTTCTTATATTTATCTCTGTGGAACTGAGTTAGTTCACTCAGCATAATGCTTTCCAGTTCCTCCCAAGTTAGGTAATACTTTACAAATTTATTGCTCCTGCGTGCTGCATAGATTCCATTGTGTGACTGTATCATAATTTCTTAATCCATTCATGGGGAAGAATGCAGCTATGAACACTGGTATACAAATCTGTTTGTGCCTTTGTTCTCATATTCTCAGGGTATATTCCAAGTAGTGGAATAGCTGGGTCATATGGAATTTCTATGTTCAGCTTTTTTTTTTTAATATAATTTTTTTAATTTATTTTTTTAACAGAGATTTTGGATTTCCATTCATTCATTGCCACAATTTTCTCCCTTCCCACCCCTCCCCACCAGCTCAGCTTTTTGAGGAAGCACCAAACTGCCTTCCAGAATGGTTGCACCATTTTACAATCCCACCCACAATGTATAAGAGTGCCTTTCTCATCTCATCCCCTCCAATACCTGTTACTTGCTTCCCTGTATTACTTTGCCACTCTTACTGGAGTGAGATGGGACCTCATTGTGGTTTTGATTTGCATCTCTCTTATTGCCAGTGATTTGGAGCATTTCTTCATGTGTCTGTTTGCCATTTGAATATCAATCTCTGTGAAAATTCTTTCCATGTCTTTTACCCATTTTGTAATTAGGCTAGCAGTCTTTTTCTTGTGGAGGCCCAGGAGTATTCTGTAAACTTTTGTTATAAGACTCTTGTCTGAGATGGTGTTACCAAATGTTTGTTCCCAGTCTGTAGATTTTCTTTTCACCCTGCTGGAAAAAGTTTTTGATGTGCATAGAGATTTAATCTTTAGAAGGTCCCATTCATCAATTTTATCCTCGTTAGATTCATCATAGATATAGTCCATAGTTTTATTTCTTGGAAATATCTGGGCCTGGTTTTGGTATTAGGGTTATGCTTGCTTCAAAGAATGACTCTGGAAATGTTCCTTCTTTTTCAATTTTTTGAATAATTTTAGTAGAATGGGTGCTAAATCCTCTCTGAATGTTTGGTAGAATTCAGCTGTGAAGCCAACTGGTCCAGGACTTTTCTTATGGGGAAGTCTTTTTATGATCTTTTTAATTTCTTCTCTTGTGATGGGTCTTTTCAAGTGTTCTATATCTGTCCTTGTCAATCTGGGCAGGGGATGTGCTTCAAGGAATTTGTCCATTTCCTCTAGGTTTTCAAATTTATCAGAGTACAGCTTTTCATAGTATTCTGACATATTATCAATTTAATTTCCTCTGGTTCTGTTGTGATGTCACCTCTGTCTTTCTTAATCAAGTTATCTGTGTCTTGTCTTTTCTTTATTTTGTTAAATTTGCCCATGGTTTGTCAATTTTATTTACCGTTTCACAGAAACAGCTCCTGGTCTTATTAATGGTTGCAACTGTTTTTCTGGGTTTTTTTTGTATTTTTTTTTTGTTTTGTTTTTTGTTTTTTTTATTCTTGATGAATATTTTATTTTTTAATCTGTTGAGATGAGTTACAATCAATTAAAGACAGTATATAGTGCCAAGGGGTAGAATTTAAATATTTTTAAAACCTTGTAATATTTGACTCCTGTCTTAGTTTCCTAGTGCCACTAGAATTTAAAATTTTTTTTT
>NW_006400175.1:1251572-1267993 GCF_000299155.1 Elephantulus edwardii
GCTCTTGTCCTTATAATTTCTTTTTTTGTAGAGGCTATTGGATTAGATTGTTGATCTTTTTCTATTTGCTGAAGGTTTTGAGTTAGATCATTGATTCCTCTTCTTTCTTCCTTTTTTATGTGTGTGCTTATTGATATGAACACATTGCCCTCTGAGGACTGCCTTAACTATGTCCCAGAGATTTTGGTAAGTTCATTATCATTTGTTTCAGGCACTTTTTTATTTAATTCTTTATTTCTTCTATAACCCAATCATGTTCTTGCAGAGAGTTATTTAGTTTCCACATGGGTGGTTTTGTAAGCTTTACTCTTATGTGGTTAATTTCTAATTTTATGGCATTGTGGTGTGTTATTTCAGTGTTTTTGAATTTGTTGAGGCTTCTTTTGTGACCTAGTAAAATGAATTGAGTTTTAGTTGGGTGCAGTTCTCTGAATACATCCATAAGGTCGAGTTGTCTGATTGTACAGTTTAGATCTTCTGCATCTTTGTTGATTTTCTTTTGAGTTGGCCTATCCTTTGGTGATAGTGGTCCATTGAAATCTCCTACTACATTGTTGTGCTGTCTATTTCTCCCTTCAATTCTGGTAACCGTTGTTTTATGTCATCTGGTGCATAAATGTTGACCAAAGTTATGTCTTCTTGATCTATTGTGCATTTAATCAGTATGTAATGTACTTCTTCTCTTCAATGGTGTTTTTCATTCTAAAATCTATTTTGAGGTCGCCATTTGCTTGGTAATTTTTTTTTCAGTCTTTGATTTTGGAGTCTTCCTTTTTTAGATGTCTCTCTTTTAGGCAACATATTGATGGGCTTTGGTTTTTTTATCCATTCTCCTACTCTTTTTTTCTCTTAATTGGTACATTTAGTCCATTCATATTAAGTGTGATTATAGTCAGGCCGAGTTTTACTTTTGCCATTTTATCATGTTTCTTGTTTCTGTTGTTTCTGGTTACTATAGCCCATTTACTTTCCTTTGGCATCTTGGTGTGTAGGACTTCACTTAAAATTTCTTGTAGTTTTGGTCTTGTTTTCACAAATTCCTTAAGGTACTTCTTTTCTGCAAAGAATCTAATTTCCCCTTCAAATTTGATAGAGAACCTTGCTGGATAAAGGATCCTTGGCTGGCAATTGTTATCTTTTTACTTTCTGTATATGGCATCCCATTCTAGCTCGCATGGTTTCTGCTGAGAAATCAGAACTTAATGTAATTGTTTCCCCTTTGTAGGTAACTCTTTGCTTTTCTCATTCTGCTTTTAGAATTCTATCCTTTTAATTTAAAAAAATTTGACTATGATATGTCTTGGTGTTTTTCTTTTGGGGTCTAAGTCTATTTGGTGTTCTCTATACTTCTTGGATGTGGATTTCCCAATTCTTCAAAATATCCGGGAAATCCTTTTCTAATACTTCTACAATCTTCTCAGTGACTTCCCTGTTCCTCCTGTGTTCTGGAATTCCAGTCCTATGTATATTATTCCGTTTGATATCATCCCACGTAATTCTAATGTTTTCTTCATTTTCCTTATGTCTCGTCTTTGTTTTTTTCTTCAAGTAGGTTTCTAGTGAGGCTTTTGTCTTCCAGCTCACTGACTCTCTGTTCCATCTCTTCAATTCTTCTTTTTTTGTCCTACTATCATGTAGGACACTTCTGCCATTTCAGTCTTAATATTCTCGATTGCATTTTCATGCTTTTCTGCTACTTCCAGTACTGTGTTGGCTGTACCCTCTCTCTCTTATGATGATTTTTTTTTTAATTTCTTGTACCTCTTTGTCTATTCTATCAATGTTTTTCTTCCATCTTTTGTATTTTCATCAATATCTGTTCAAGTTTCTCCTCATCTATATATTTCTTCTGGATTATTTTCTCTGAATTATTTGCTCTCTTTTTGACTTCCATTGTTTCTTCCCACGTTTGCATCTTTTTCTGTAGCTGATCAAGCAACTCTATATCATCATATTTCTTCTGATACTCTGTATCTGGGGTATTTGTTGGGTCTGCTTTTTTAGGAGAAGGGTTATTATTTTGTTTCTTCATAACAGCTGATGTGGATTGCTGCTTTCTTGACATTATGGAGTCTTAGTATATATTAGGTTGTTATAACTATAAAATTAACCAGGATACAGCAATGTTTTGTGAAACACCTATATATTTGTGTTTCGTTCTTGGCCCAAGACCTGTAAAGCCACGGGCCAGACAGTAGATTGTTCACCAAAGTACCTGACTGAGCACTGAGGAAGTCTATTTTTCCCTTCTGGAAGTGACTTCTCACCTCTGTTGAGGGTCCCAGGACCTCCTGTTGCCTGAGTTAGGAATCCTGTACAGTCAGGTCTTATAGCAGTTTGTTCCCAAAAATACCTGAGTGAGCACGGAGGAAGCCTGTTGTTCCCGTCTGGAAGTGGCTTGTCACCTCTTCCGAAGGGTCCAGGACCTCCCTGTTGCCTGAGTTAGGGATCCTGTGTGGTCAGGTCTTATAGCAGTTTGTTCCCAAAAATACCTGAATGAGCATGGAGGAAGCCTGTTGTTCCCATCTAGAAGTGGCTTGTCACCTCTTTCGAGGGGTCCAGGACCTCCCTATTGCCCAAGTTAGGGATCCTGCGTAGTCAGGTCTGACAGCCGTTTGTTCCCCAAAGTTCCTGAGTTAAGGAGTCCCACATGGTCAAACTAGAGAGCAGTTTTCCCCAAAAATAACTGTGGGAGCAGCGCAGGCAAATGCTGTCACATCGTGTGCTTCCTGCCCCATCCAAAGGGTCACCTTTAACAGTACTTGAAGACAGGACAAATGGAATTGCAAGTTACTTGAAAGGCCTAACTAAGCTAACTATTGGTGTACCACAGTTGTACCTGATTTCATGTTGCGTACATGAACTAGTATTGAAACATTCATGTAAAGGTCATTATGGAAATGGACTATTATATATCTCCTTTGTGTGTCTCATTAGTTTAAAGCACATAATTTTTTTAATTGTTCTAATGGAAGAAGGCTAAATGAATACTATAATTGAAAATATATTTTAAATCTTTGTCATAAGGGTTTTTAAAAAAAAAATTATAAATTGTATCATTCTGGTTACACAACAATTTACGAGTGGTTTTAAATAAAGTTTATACTTCTTAAAAAAAGGAATTTGTAGCTTGTTCAAAATGTCAAGTGTCGAAACTTGTCAAAATGTCTGTGGTCCATGGGAGAAAGATTATATGTCCCTCCAATCAGGATTTACAGCCTTAAAATTCAATCTGCATATTCAGTGCAATTCCAATCCGTATAATGAATTAATTTTTCAGGAAGACCTAAAGGTTAATTGCCAGGTTTATTTGGAAAGGAAAAAGACCCTGTATAAGAAAATAATTTCTGAAAAACAGAAATGAAGTGGGAGGCATAGCACTCCCTGACCTCAAAACTTATTACACAGCAGAAGTAATCAAAACAAAATGGTACTGGTACAATGACAGGCACATAAATAAATGGAACAGAATCGAGAATGGAGAAATGGACCTCTCTATCGAGGGTACACTGATAAGTGACAAGGAAATAAAACCTATCAAATGGGGAAATGAAAATCTATTCAACAAATGGTGTGGACAAAGGTGAACTGCTACCTGCAGAAAACTGTAACAGGATCCATATCTCACACCATACACAAAAATCAATTCATAGTAAATCAGAGGCTTGGGAGTAAGGCTCACAACCATAAAATTCAGAAGAGACATACTGGGATCAAGCTTAGAATGCTTAGTCTATGATATAAAGAGGCTGACAAATACAGCCAGAAATGCACAATCTGGAGAGGATAAAATTGATGTATGAAACCTTTTAAAGAATATATCTCTGTAATCATCAAAAAGTTTTTTCAACATGGTGAAAAGAAAGCCTACCAACTGGGAACAAGCATTTGGCAATAGCATCTCATTCAAGGATTTTGTAACAAATTTC
Organism: Elephantulus edwardii; assembly: GCF_000299155.1. Taxonomy (NCBI): domain Eukaryota; kingdom Metazoa; phylum Chordata; class Mammalia; order Macroscelidea; family Macroscelididae; genus Elephantulus; species Elephantulus edwardii. Next base: position 1,255,502 of record NW_006400175.1, read on the forward strand.
ACAGAATACTCCTGACCTATAGAAGAAAAAGATAGATAACCGAATTACAAAATGGACAAATGACACAGAAAGCCGTTTCACAGAGTAAGACATTTGGATGACCAATAGACACTTGAAAAAAGCCTCAAAATCATTGGCCGTAAGAGAGATATAAATCAAAACCACAATGAGATACCACCTTACCCCAGTACTAGTGGCAAAGTTTAGCAGGGCAGCAAACAATAAATATTGGAGAAGTGGGAACTCTAACACACTGTTGTTGGCATTGCAAAATTATACAACCAGTCTGGAAGGCAGTTTGGTGTTCTCTCAATAAGTTAAACATAGAAATTTTGTATGACCTAGCTATTTCACTACTAAAAATATGTTGTTGTTGTTGTTGTTGTTGTTGTTGTTGTTGTTGTTGTCACTTGCGACTCTATGTACAACAACCCTAAACCGTGCCCTATCCTGTGCCAATCTCATTGCCTCTGACACACCCATCCCGATTACCCCAGTCACTGAATCAATACACCTCATAGAGGGTCTTCCCCTCCTGCGCCGTCCCTGTACTCTACCCAGCATGATGTCCCTCTCTAAAAACCTGTCTCTCCTTACAACATGTCCAAAGTATGTCAGACGAAGCCCCAGAATCCTTGCCTCCAAGGACCAGCCTGGTTTAATCCTCTCTACGATGAATCTGTTTGTTTTCTTGGCAGTCCATGGTACATTCAATACTCTTCTCCAGCACCACAGCTCAAAGGCGTCAATTCTCCTTCTATCTTCCCTAGTCATTGTCCAACTCTACTTCAAGGAAATTAAAACAGAGACACAGTCTGTATGCCAATGTTCTAAGCAGCATTATTCATCATAGCAAGAACATGGAAACAGCCCAGATGTCCAACTACAACTAAATGGATTGAAAAATTGTGATACATTCACACAATGGAATACTATGCAGTACTCAGGATCAATGATTTCAAAAATATTACATAACTTGAGAGACTGGAGAGAATTATGCTGAATGAAAGGAACTCAGTATTACAAGGACAAATACTGCAAAATACCATTATTGGAAAAAATTGAAGAATAACTAGTAAAACATGTATGGGGGCCCGTAGAGGAAGGGGTGGGACCACAGGAGTCAGGGTGGGTAGGGGAGAAACCATAGGATTGCACAGTTTGGTAGGTAGAGGGAGGGGGTGAAGGAAATGGGAAGGATCCGGCAGGGACCTGAAAAGGTTGAATGATGATGGGCACCAAAGGTGATTGATTTTATAAAGAATAATGCATGTGAATGATTGTAAGAAACACAATATGAAGGAAGCATAGTGTGAAACACAATACATACAAACTTTGTGAGCAAACCAATATAAAATAAAAACAAACAAAAACCCAGTAGAAAGTTGTTATGAATTGGAATGTACTAAAGGACAAAGATTTTGCTGTATGGACTGATAGTTTGGAACTGGCCAGTGGCACTTTGTGAGACAAGCATGGCATTCTGCTTCCAAAAAGGGCAAGGTAATGAAAAGCCTCTGGAGAAATTAATCTCTTCCATACACAACATCACCATGAATCAGAATCAACTTGACAATGTGACTCTCAACAGCATTGCTAAATAGAGTACACTTAGGGAGCCCCCAGAATGATGTTAGCCATTTGTTTGGCATGAGTGCTTTTCTTTTAGGCCTTAGCTCTGCCACTGATGTTGGGAATATGGGCAAGAGGAAATCAAACTCCAAGTATATGTTTTTGTTGCACCCATAATCCCATTTAACCATTTTTTTCCTCTTGGTTCTGCAGTCTGATGGCACCATTCTGGCCATTGCCCTGCTAATCCTGTTTCTGCTCCTGGCTCTGACTCTTCTCTGGTGGTTCTGGCCCCTCTGCTGCACAGTGGTAAGTACCCCAAGGTCTTCTTTCTTGCCTCAGGTCTAAGGATGGACAAGATAAAGGATGGCATAAAATTATTGAAGTTAACAGAACAATGTTTATGGGTGAAAGAGTACCAAGTTTGTAAAAGTTGAATACAAATTATGCATATTTTTATACTATACATATAAGGTTGGTGTAAGTTAACACCAGTTGAAGCCATGATTTATTAGGTACCAAGGACTGGGGTTACCAATAGGTACACTTTTTGGGTTTACCAGGGGTGGCCACTCTGAGCTTTGTGCTCAGGAAGCAGCCTATTAGAGCCTACCAATGATGTGTGCTATTGGACATGAAAAAGGATGGGATAGAAGTGGTGCAATATACACACAACTTGCTGAGTTAATCCAGCAGATACTCTTCTGCATTCACTATGGTTGTAAAGCAACAAATTTTCTCATATGACAAAGTGCATGAGACCTCTTTCTCTCTTTTTTTTTTCCTTTGACATCTTTATTTTTAACCACAAAGAGTGGTACCTGCCTCTTTGATTTTTTTGGAAAACAATAATAGACTCTACCTACTATATAGCTCGCACTAGGCTAAGTAATATAATTACAAGATCCTATCCTCAAAGGATAGGAAAAGAAACTTAACAGAGGTGCAGAAAGAAACTTAACAGAGGTGCAGAACATTTAAATTATATTATCATTCAACTGGACCTTGTGAATGTATTAAGTGTACTGTACCCAACCAAAAACAAATTTACTTCTCAAGTGCACATGGTACATACTCCAGAACTGACCACATATTAGGACACAAAGTAATCCTCAATAAATTAAAAGACATTAAAATAATACAAAATATCTTTTCAGACGACAATACCATAAAACTGAAATTAACAACAAGAAGGTAAAGCTTAAAAGACCACCTACATGGAAGCTCAGTAACACTCTACTAGAACATGATAGAATAAAAACTGAAATTTAAAAGCTCCTATAAATAAATGATAATGAAAATATACCAAAACCTCTGTGACCTCTGTGATATAACTAAGGCAGTCCTCAGAGGACAATTCATAGCAATAAGCAAACACATAAACAAGGAAGAGAGAAGAAGCAAAATTAATGACCTAACTCAACACCTCCATCAAATTAAAAAAGAACAACAATCTAACCCTCAGCCTTTAAAAGAAAGGAAATTCTTAGGACAAGAGTAAAAATCAGTGAGATAAAAAACGAAAAATATTTTGAACCATCAACAAGACCAGGAACTGGTCTTTCAAAAGAGTTTTGAAATAGGCATACTATTTGCAAAGTTAACAAAGGAAAAGAAAACAAGACACAAATAACTTGAATAAAAAATTATAGAGGTAGAAAAAAATTAAAAAAAATTATAGAGGTAGCATCACAATAGAACCAGAGAAAAAGAAATAAAAAATAGTAGAATATCATGAAAAGTTATAGTCTGACAAATTTGAAACTCTGGAGGAAATGAACAAATTTCTTGAAACTCACACTTACCCACATCAACACAAATCGATATAGAACACTTAATCAGACCCATCACAATAGAAGAAAATAGGCCATAAAAAACACTCCCCCACAAAAAAAGTCCTGGGCCAGATTACTTCATAGTAGAATCCTACCAGACATTCAGAGAAGATTCATCATCAATTCTACTTAAATTATTTCAATAAAATAGAAAAAGGAAGAACACTCCCACTTTTTTAAAGCAAGCATAACCTTAGTACCAAAAAATAAAACTGTAGACCAATATCTCTCATGAGTATAGATGCAAAAATCCTAAACAAAAAATTAATTCATCATGATCAAGTGAGATTCATAACAGGTAGGCAACGATGGTTCAACAACAACAACAAAAGTAAATGTAATTCATCACATCCACAAAACAGAGAACAAGAACCAACTGATCTTGTCACTTGAGGAGAAAAGGCCTTTGAAAAAAATCTGAAGCCATTAGAGAAAGAGTGTAGGTAAATAATTTTAAGGGTTGACCTGATAGTATTACAACATGAAGACAGTAAAACTAGAGTTTTCCACTTAAAAAATAAAAATTCCCAGGTCAAAATAGAACTGAAGAGCTGGCAAAAGATATTGTATACAATGTGATTGAAAGATAGTATGAAACATAACATATATGAACTTTGTAAGCAAACCAATATAATTTTTAAAAAAATCCAAAATACCTACCTAATTAAAACACTCAGCAAAACAGAAATAGAAGGGATTTAATTTCCTCAACATAGTGAAAAGTATAAATTCAAAACTAAGAGCTATCATCATTCTCAATGGAGAAAGAATAAAGGCATTCCCCTTGCAAAAGAGGATGCTTTTTTTCTATCACTCTTCTTCAATATTGTGTTGGAAGTTCTTGCTAGGGCAGTATAACAAAAGGAAATAAAAGGCATCTGAATTGGAACAGAGGTGGTAAAATTATATGCAGATGTCATGATAGTGTACACAGAAAACTCCAAGAATTCAACAACAACAACAAAACCCTCTTAGACTTAGCATACCAGTTTAGTAGAGTGACACGATATAAGATCAATATACAAAAATTAGTGACATTTCTTTACAGTAACAAAGGACACATGGAAAAGGAAACTAAGAAAGCAATACTATTTAGAATAGCCAACCACAAACTGAGCTACTTGGAAGTAAGTAGAGATACAAAATACCTTTAGAAAAATAGTTCAAGAAACATTAAGAGACATAACTAAATGGGAAAATATTTTCTGTTCATAGATAGGAAGACTTGATATAGTGAAAATGATAATCCTTCAAAAGCATTCTACATGCTCAATGCAATCTCAATAGAGATACCAAATTCATTTTTCAGGATCAAAAGGGACATTGTTAATTTTATTTGGAGAAGAAGGAGACCCTGAATAAGCAAAGCACTTATGAAAAACAAGAATGAGGAGGCATAGCAATTCCTGATCTCAAAATTTACAACACAGCGGAAATAACCAAAAGAGCATGATAGCATTCTAAGAAGATGGCGCCGAAAGCTAAGAAGGAAGCCCCTGCCCCTCCCAAAACTGAAGCCAAAACAAAGGCATTAAAGGCCAAGAAGGCAGTCCTGAAGGGCATCCACAGCCGAAAAAATAGAAGATCCACACGTCACCCACCTTCCGGCGGCCTAAGACACTGAGACTCCGAAGGCAGCCCAAATACCCCTGGAAGAGCGCCCCCGGGAGAAACAAGCTTGACCACTATGCCATCATCAAATTTCCCCTGACCTTTGAGTCAGCTATGAAGAAGATAGAAGATAACAACACACTTGTGTTCATTGTGGATGTCAAGGCCAACAAGCGTCAAATTAAACAAGCTGTAAAGAAGCTCTATGACGTTGATGTGGCTAAGGTCAACACTTTGATTAGGCCTGATGGAGAGAAGAAGGCCTATGTTTGACTTGCTCCTGATTATGATGCTTTGGATGTTGCCAACAAAATTGAGATCATCTAAACTGAGTCCAGCGTGCTAATTCTAAATATAAACTTTTATTACAAAAAAAAAAAAAAAAAAGAGCATGATACTGGTACAATAAAAGAGACATAGACCAATGGAAAATACCGAGAACCCAGAAATTATCTCATATGTTTACATTCAGCTGGTGTTTGACAAGAATACAAAGCCTCTGAAATGGGGAAACAACAATCACTTCAACAAATGTTGCTGGCAGAACTGGACTTCTACCTGCAGAAAGCTAAAGTAAGATCCACATCACACATTATATTAAACAATCAACTAAAGATGGACCAGAGACATAAGGGTAAAGCCAAATCCATAAAGATCATAACAAACAAAATGAAACCACGCTTAGAAGGCCAAGCCTATGTTTTAAGGAAGCTAGCAAATACAACCAGAAATGCACCACTAGAAGATAACATCCATGTATGGGACCACCTAGAGATTAAATCCTTTGTGCATTAAAAGCCTTTTCCAATATGGTAGAAAGAAAACCTATTGATTGGGGGAAAAACATTTGACAATTCCATCTCAGATTAGGGTCTCATAACGAAAGTCTACGGAATCCTTCAGGGTCTCTACAAGAAAAAGACTGATATCCCAAATACAAAATGGACAAAAGACATGGAAAGACTTTTCACAGAAGAAGACATTTGGATGACCAGCAGGCACATGAAGAGATGCTGAAAATCACGGTCAATAAGAGAAATGCAAACACAAACCATAGTGAGAGACCATCACACACCAGTAGCAGTGACAAAATTTAATGGAACAACAGTCAAATGTTGAAAGGGAAGTCGAGAGATTGGAACTCTCATACACTGTGGATGGGATTATAAAATGATACAACCACTCTGGCAGTTTGGCATTTTCTCAGAAAGCTGAACATAGAAATTCCATATGACCCAGCTATTCCACTGCTAGAAATATATGACAAGGAAAGGAAACTGAGATACAAATGGAGATTTGTATACCAATGTTCAAAGCAGTCTTATTCACAATAACAAGAAAATGAAAACAGCGAAAATGTCCATCAACAATTGAATGGATTGAGAAATTGTGGTACATAGGAGTAAACCTAATGAAAGAAATAAAGACCTTAATAAAGAAAACTACAAAACATTACTGTCATAATGACACAGCACAGCCACAAGCAGGAGAAAGACTTTCACAGCTTTCTGCAAGAGAGAGGGCTGAATTGAAGACCCCTCCATGCATACAAACTGCGTAAGTCGGTGGCCCTGAGTCCCTCTACTCTGGAAACAAAGAAGGACACTAAGCTGCAGAAGAAAAGTTGAAATATGTGAGGCTCTGTGCCAAGAATGAACATTCTCTACTGCTTGTGGGGAAATGGGGCTGAGGCTACTCTGGGGATATAGGTTCCTCCATTTGGGGATCCTTGCCTCTATGGCTGTGGGGCCATCCCAGGGGCCAAACAGGACAAAAGACTTTGGGACACAGAGCTACAAGCAGAGGAAAGACTTTCTCAGCTCTGTACAAGAGGAAGGGTTCACTTAAGACCCATCCTGCACACAAGCTTCATGAGCTGGCAACCCAAATCTTTGATCTCCTGCCACTCCAAATACAAATGAAGGAATTAAGCTTCAAGAGAAAAGGTGCATAAGAAACTGCTTGAGTAGAGCACCTGGTCTCATACCACTCAGCCCTTCATACACAAAGGAAGACAATAGATTTGGTGACAGGGGACTACATCAAGGTGAGATTCATGCAGAGCTGCAATGCAGAACAGAGAGAACCTCAAGGACTTTAGTTAGGAAAGGTGAATTTTCCCAGAAAGAACTTTCAATAGAGGGGTGGCTCACCCCATAGATTGAACATTTTAATTTCTCAACTAATCAGTAACATCATAAAGACAAGGACCAACAAGAATTTATGCAGACACAATAGAAATGGCCTAATACTTATCAAGAAAATCTTCTCAGGGGCCGGTCATAGCAATATGCTAACACATTAAAAAAATGAAGAAACAAGGATCTAATTCAACACCTTCATCAAATAGAAAAAGAACAAAAATCTAACCCCACATCCTCTAGAAGAAAGGAAATTATAAGAAGAGCTGAAATCAATGAAATAGAAAATAGGAAAAAAAACCCATTCTAAACCATCAACAAAAACAGGACCTGGTTTTTCAAAAAGGTCAATAAATTTGACACAGCATTGGCAAACTTAACAAATTAAGAGAAGATGCTAATGACTTGATTAATTTAAGGCAATGATAACATCAAAACAGAACCAGAGGAAATTAAGTTTATAATATCACAATATTATGATAATCTAAATTCTGTTAAATTTGAAAACTTAGAGAAAATTGAAAAATTCCTTGAAATTCATGCCCTTCCCAGACTGACACAGATAGATGTAGAAAGCTTGAACAGATCCATCACAAAGGAAGAAAATAGAGCAGGCCATAAGAAGATGCTCCCACAAAAACGTCCTGGGCCAGATAATCCTTCATGGCTGAATTCTACCAAGCATTCAGAGAAGATTTATTGCCAATTCTACTTAAATCATTTTAAATAGTAGAAAAAGAAGGAACACTCCCATAGACATTCTATGAAGCAAGCATAACCTTACTCCCAAAACCAGTCAAAGATAATACCAAAAGAGAAAACTACAAACCAGTGTCTGTTATCAAAATAAATGCAAAAATCTTTAACAAAATCCTAATAGAATCCAAAAGCACATTAAAAAATAATATCTCATGACTAAGTGGGATTCATAATGGACATGCAAGAATGGTTCAACATAAGAAAAGCAATCAACATAATTCACCGTATTACAAAGCAAATAACAAGAATTATACAATCTTACTATTTGATGCAGAAAGGGCATTTGACAAAATCCAACAGCCCTTTCTTTGACAAAATTTAAATAGAAGGGAATTTCCTCACCATAGTCAAAAGTATATTTGCAAAACCAAGAGCCAATATAATTCTCAATGGAGAAAGACTAGAAACATTTTCCTTGAGAGTGGAGACCAGACAAGGAGTCCCACTATTACCACTTCTATTAAATTTTGTATTGGAAGTTTTTGCTAGGGAAATACAATAAGAGAAGGAAATAAAAGGGATCCAGATTGGCAAAGAGATGGTTAAACTGCCACTATATGCAGATGATATAATAGTGTGCACAGAATACCCCAAGGATTAAACAAAACAAAACAAACCACACAAAAAATCCCCAAACTAGTGGACCAATTTAATAGGGTTCCAGGATAAAAGATCAATATCTAAAAATCAGTACAGTAATAGTACAGTAAATCTCTGCAGTAACAAAGAGAGCTCAGAGAACGAAACCAGGAAAGCAATGCCACTTAAAATAGATAAACACAAATTGAAATATTGCGAGTGAACCTAACTAGAGACACAAAAGACCTGTACAAAGAAAACACAAGAACATTTCAGCAAGACACAATAAAAAACCTAAATAATTGGGAATATATTCCCTGTTCATGGATAGGAATACTCAATATTGTGAAAATGACAGTCCTATCAAGAGCAATTTGTATGTTCAATGCAGTCTAATCCAATTACCTAGTTCGAATATTCATTTTTCAAGGAGATCAAAAAGGAAAAAAATCAAGTTTCTTTGGAGAGGGAAGAGACTGCAAATAAGCAAAGCACTTCTGAAAAGCAAAAATGAAGTAAGAAGCATAGCACTCCCTGACCTCAAAATCCTACAACTCAGCAGTACCCTACCAAAACACCATGGTACTGGTACAATGACAGGCACATAGACCAATGGAACAGAATTGAGAACCCAGAAATGGACTCCGCTACCTATGGTCAACTGTATTTCACAAGGAAATAAAACTTATCAAATGGGGAAATGACAACCTCTTCAACAAATGGTGCTGGTAAAACCGGACTGCTACCTGCAGAAATCTGAAACAGGATCCACATTTCATACCATAAACACAAATCACCTCAAGGTGCATCTGAGACCTCAGAGTTAAAGCCCAAAACCATAAAGTTCATTAGACATAAACTGAGATCAAACTTAGACATTCTAGTCTATTGTATGAAGAGACTGCCAAAGACATCCAGAAATACAAAATCTGAAGAGGATAAAATTGATGAATGAGACTTTCTAAAGATTAAAACTCTGTGCTCATAAAAAAAAAAAAAATTAAAAAATCCAACAGAGTGAAAAGAAAACATACTGACTTGGAACAAACATTTGCCAATAGCGTCTCAAACAAGGGTCTCATAACAAAATTTTACAGAATATTCCTGGACCTCCAGAAGATAAAGACTGATAATTATAAAATGGGCAAATGATACGGAAAGATTTTTCACAGAGGATATTTGGGTGGCCAACAGACAATGAAGAAATGCTCAAAATCAGTGGCAATAAGAGAGACGCAAATCAAAATCACAATGAGTTACCATTTCATCCCAGTGGCAGTGGCAAAATTTAGTAGTGTAGCACTCAATAAATGTTGGAGCGAATGTGTAGAAGTGGCAACTCTCATACACTGTTGGTAGGATTGTAAAGTTGCTTAACCACTCTGGAAGACACTTTGGCATTTCCTCAAAATGTTGAGTGTAGAAACTCCATGTAAACCAGCTATTCCACTATTAGGAGTAAACCCCAAGAAAATTAGAACTGAGACACAAATGGATATTTGTACATATTTTTTCATGGCAGCATTATTCACCATCATAAGAACATGAAAGAAACCCAAATGTCCAGTTACAACCAAATGGATTGAGAAATGGTTGTACAGTCACACAATGGAATACTCTACAGCACTCAGGAGCAACGATTTTGAAAAATACTATGTAACTTGGGAGGAGCTGGAGAGAATTATGCTGAGTGAACTAACTCAGTATCATAAGGACAAATATTGCATATGTAAAATTAGAAGGAGAGTAAAACATGTTGGGAACTGAAAGAGGTGAGGGCTAAGGGTGGGTAGGGACGAAACCACAATATTGTACAATTTACTGGGTGGAGGGAAAGGGGGAAGGAAATGGGAATGGTCCAGGCAAAAAAAGGGTAATGATGAGCAAGGTCCAGTGGTGGTTAATTTTATAAAACAAAATGCATGAGAATGATTGTATGAAACATAATGTGAATGAAGAATAGTGTGAAACACAGTGTATATAAACTTTGTAAACAAACCGATAAAAAACCAAGACACTTCTGAGAAACAATAAGAGACCTAACTAAACGGAAAAATATTCTACAGGAAGGAAAATGTGTTTTGAAAAAGACTATATAACGCAGGAGAGGATGGAGAACATTTTGCTGAGTGAGTGAGCTAACTCAGTCTCATAAGGACAAATACTGCATAAGACCATTATTGTAAAAATAGAAGTATTACTAGTAAGATGTATGCAAAAGTCCAAAGGAGAAAGGGGAGGGTGGAGAAGGGCTGAGGTTGTGAAGGAGGAAATAATGAGATCACCATGGTATGTGGGCAGGGTTAGGGGTTAAAGGAATTAGGAAAAATTTAGTGGGGACCTGAAAAAGTGGGGCAATTGTAGGCATAGATCAATGACTATTAATTTTATAAAAGATAATGTGAATTACACTGTGAAACACAACATGAGTAGAGGAATGTGAAATGTAGTATGTAAAAATGAAACTGTAATATGAATTTTGTATGCAAATCAATAAATAATAAAAATAATAATTAAAACAAGATCAGTAAGAACCCACTTCTCCCCTCTTATTGTGGCCATCTATACTTACCACAAAGCTCCTGTATCCTCAGGTAGCTTTCACCATAATACAAAAATAAAACTTAAAAAAAATGTGTTTGATTGTTAGTTTCTATTCCTAGGCCACTAAATTTACAAAAGCCCACACAAAGTCTTAGCTAAATATACAAACTGTTAGTATTAGCATCTCTTGTTCTATCATATGTAAAATGAGAATATGCTCTGTAAAGCCCAGTGTTTGAAATTAATATTGCTCACTTCAATAACATCTTTCATGCCCTGAATGTAATTCCCCTTTGGAGTATCTGAAATGAAATTATGTTTAAAACTACTGTTAAGTAGATTCCAACTCTTGGTGACCTTATAGGAAGGAGTAGAACTGCTCCCTAGAGTTTCCAAGGTTATAAATCTTTACAGCAATAGACTTTATCAATCATCTTTGTATTACTGAGCGGTTGGTTGGTTTAAACTCTTGGCTGACTTTTTGGTGAGCAGCCCTGTGCTTAACCTACTCTACTATCAGGCCCAATTGGGGACAATAGACTGCAGGCTTCTCTAGAAAGCTTATTTGGCCTGTAAACTCAACACAGTACAGAAAACTCATATATGTGTGGAACTAAACTGAACTAATAGCACTTGTTTTGGAAAGTAGGGAGAAATCACTTAATTGTGATGCTTTAACATCAGATTGTGGAACACAAGTAGGCTATGTACGCACATGGTAAGAACCTGCCAGAGGAGTTTGACAGAAATGAGAGACATGTAACAGACAAGACATGTGTGCAAGGGTGGAGTGTTGTCTTAATTGCTTATGGCAGCACAGTTATTCTACTTTGAGGGTAACAAAATCTCATGCATCAGCCAGAGAGCTTTCTATGATGATTTAAAAGTAAGCAAGTTTTCAAGTCCAGCATTTTGAAAAGGGGGGAAGTTTTGAAGTAAGCTCTTAAAGAAAGAGGCGAGGAAGGGTGATAGCAGGCATTAAATATGAGGCTACTAATCCAGCAGACATCCTCCTTCATGTTGCCTTTCTGATTATTGGAGGCACTTACTTCTGCATGAAGACAGCTTAAAAAAATAGAACGGCCTATGCCACTTACTGGAAGTGTAAACGTGGACATATATTACTTCTCTGAGTCTTATTTCCCTCATAAGCATAATGGGGACAATAACAATATTGAACCCTAGGTATATATGAAGATTTAAGTAATATATGTCAACAAAAAGGTATGCAGAACAGATTATCCGAGAGGCTAGGCTCTATGAGGAGAAATGCAGCATCAGGATTGTTGGAAGATTTATCAACAATCTGCGTTATGCAGATGATACAACCCTGCTTGCTGAAACTGAGGAGGACCTGAAGTGCTTGCTGTACAAGGTAAAGGACTGCAGCCTTCAAGATGGATTGAGTCTCAATATCAAGAAGACAAAGATTCTCACCACTGGACCAATTG
>NW_006400175.1:1269078-1270880 GCF_000299155.1 Elephantulus edwardii
AAGGAAGGAAGGAAAAGGAAAGGAGGGAGGGAGGGAGGGAAAGATAGATGATAGATGAGAGAGAAAGAGAGAGAGTTAGTTCAGTTGACTTTGACTCATATCAGCCTCATGAAGAACAAATTTGAACCTTGCCCTATTCTGGACAATCCTCATGATTTCTGATCTACTATAGTCACTCTATCATATTTATTGAGGGGCTTCCACTCTTTTTCTGATCCTCTGCTTTTCCCATCTTGATGTCTTTGTCCATTCCTGGTCCCTACTGACAACATACCAAAAGTGTGTATGATGAAATTTCACTATCCTTGTATCTAAGAAACAACTTGGTTATACTTCCTCTAAATCAAATTTATTTGCTCTTTTGTAAATGAATAAGCTGTTCAGTCCTCTTCTCCAACATCATAATTCAAAGACTTCAATTATTCATTGTACATCTGAATCTGTATGTGTGTTGTGGTGGGGGGTGGGAGGGGTGAGAGAGAGAGAATCACCAGGAAATCAAAAGACAAATTGCATTGGGAAAATCTGCTGTCAGGGACCTCTCCAGAGTGCTGAAAAGCAACAGTGCCAGTCTAGAGACTAAGGTGCACTTAATCCAGGCTATGGTCTTCACAAATACCTGTTGTGCTTCGGAGAGCTGGACAGTGACTAAGGATTGCAGAAGAAGAATTGATGCCTTTTTGCTCTGGTGCTGGAGAAGAATCTTAAACATACCATGGGCTGCCAAGAGAACAAATAAGTCTGTCTTGGAGAGGATGAAACTAAGTTTCTCCTTGGAGGCTAGGATTTTGAAGCTCCATCTCACATACTTTGGACATGTGGCCAGGAGAGGCCAGTCATTAGAGAAGGATATCGTGCTTAGAAGGGTAGAGGGACAGTGCAGGAGAGGAAGACCCTCAATGGATTTATTCAGTGACTTGAATAATGGAGGTTGCTATGCCAGAGACAATGAGATTGGCACAGGATAGAGCAGGGTTTAGAGCTTTTGTACATAGGGTTATTATGAGTCGCAGGTGACTCGATGGCACTTACCAAGAACAGATTCAAAACCGAACCTTCTAATTCATCACTGAATATATCACTACCTTCTAAGCCACCTAAACTAGAGATTGTAGGTCAATGTAGAGATTGATGCCTCTTGTCTTATTCCTTATTTATACAATTTCAGCACCAGGAATAACATTGATGATGTTAGATGGATTTTGGTTGAAAACAGAGAACACTAGAAGAATGTCTATTTGTGTTTTATTTACTATGCAAAGAGCATTTGACTGTATGGGTCATAAAAAATTATGGCTATCATTGAGAAGAATAGGAATTTAAAAAAAATTGTGCTTGTATGAAATTAGTGCCTGGTCCCATAAACAACTGTTTGAACAAAGCAAGAAAACAGTTTATAGTTTAAAATAAAGAAAGATGTGTGTCAGGGCTGTATCTTTTTTCCATAATATTGAATCTGTATACTACATAACTCATTCAAGAAGCTGGGCTTTATGAAGAAGAATGTGACATCAGGATTGGAAGAATACTCATCAACACCTGTGTTATGCAGATTATACAATGTTGTCTGCTAAAAGTGAGTAAGACTTAAAATGCTTGCTGCAGAAAATCAAAGGATACAGCCCACAATATTAATTACATATCAACATCAAAAAGACAAAAAATTTCACTATGCTGCATTGAAAAACAAGGAACTCATTCAGTATTATTCAAAATGGGTGAGACTGGAGGACATTATGCTGAGTGAAATATCTCAGTCGCAAAAGGACAAATATTGCATGGTGCCACTGCTGTAAAATGGG
>NW_006400175.1:1271257-1273410 GCF_000299155.1 Elephantulus edwardii
GGAGAAAATACTGAAATTGTCAATGATTTCATCTTATCTAGATCCACAATCAACACCTTTGGTACCAGCAATCAAGTAATCAGATGACATTGTATTGAGAAAGTTTGCTGAAGACTAAAAGGCATCTGATTCACGCCATGGTCTCTTCAATCATTCTTTATGCATCTGAGAAGTGAACAATGAATAGGGATAACAGAAGAAGCATCAATGGCTTTGAGGTGTAATGTTAGAAAAGAGTAATAAACATCCCATAGACTGCCAAAAGAACACTTACGTCTTGGAGAAAGTGCAACCAGAATGCTACTGAGAAGCAAGCATGCCATAAAAAGGGACATTGTGCTTGGAAAAGTGAAGGGTCAGCAAAACAGAAGAAAACCCTTAATTAGATGGATTGACCCATAGACTGTAGCAGTGCACTCAAGAATCTCAGAGATGATGAAGATCACATAGGATAAGACAAGGTTCAGATCTGTTCACAGGGTTGCTGTGAGTTATAATTGGTTCAACACCACCTAACAACGAAGTTTAAAATCAGAAATTATGTGCATTGAGATTATCTTTTCACCTCAGTTATTTAACCTGTATGTTAAGAAAACAATCTGAGAAGGTAAGCTAGAGACGAAAATATGGCATTGAAATTTGCAAGTCATTAACAACCTGTGAAATGGAGATGACAGAATCTTGCCTTCAGAATATGGAGACCGCTTACTTTTGCAGATCAACAGCATCTATATGTATTATATCTCAGAATAAAGAAAGCAAAATCCTTGCAATTGGATCAATAAGTAAAATTATCATTCTTATTAACTCAGGAAAGACTGACATTGTCACAGATTCAATCTTACTTGGATCCATAATCAGCAGCCCAACAGACAAATGAAGAAATACTCCAAATCACTGGAAATAAGAAAGATGCAAATCACAACCACAGTGAGATACCATCTTAGCCCAATAGCAGTGGCAAAGTTTAGCAGAGCATCAAGTAATAACTGTTGGAGAGGATGTGGTGAGATAGGAACTCTTATACATTGTCGGTAGGATTGTAAAGTAGTACAACCACTCTGTAAAGCAGTTTGGAATTTCCTCAAAGAGCTGAACATAGAAATTCCATATGACCCAGCTATTCTACTGTGTGGAATATACCCTGAGAAAATGAGAACTAAGGCACACAGACTTGTACAGCAGTGTTCACAGCAGCATTATTCACCATAGCAAGAACATGGAAACAGCTCAAATGCCCAACCACAATGGAATGGATTGAAAAATTATGCTACATTCACACAGAGGAAGACTCTGCAGCACGCAGGAGAAATGCTGTTGTAAATTACTACCTAACATGTGAAGGAGTGGATAGCATTATGCTAAGTGAGCTGACTTAATCTCATAAAGGCAAATATTGTGTAAGAACATTACTGTAGAATGTGTACAGAGATTCAAGGAGGGAGGGGCTTAAATATGGGATCGCATAATTTGATGGGTGAAGGCAAGGATTGGTAAAGAAAAGGGGAAAGGCCCAGTGTGAAAAACAATGTGTATGAACTTTGTATATAAACCAGTATAAAATAAAAGTAAAAACAGCCACAACAAATGAACACAAAACCAGCCTAGCCAAACAAGCCAATAAATTGAACCAAGTATTACTTTGGAAAAACCTGCTGCAAAAGATTTCTTTATCATACTAAAAAGCAAATATATCTCTTTGAGAACTAAAATTCCTCTGACCCAAGCCATAGAATTTTCAATCATCTCATCTGCATATGAAAGGTGAACAATAAATAAAGAACAACAAAGAATTGGTGCCTTTGAATCGTGCTGTTAGTGAAGAATAGTGAATCTATTAATGGATAAAGAAGTTGTGGTATATTCACACAATGGACTATTATGCTGCATTGAAAAACAAGGAACTCATGCAATATTATTCAGAATGGGTGACCCTCAAAGGCACTGTGCTGAGTGAAATATCTGAGTCACAAAAGGACAAACACTGCATAGTGCCACTGTTGTAGAATGGGACTGACATCAGGATTAGGGTAAGAATGAGAAAAACTGGATGAATTATTATACTGCATTGAAACAGATGAGGGAGTTGTTGTTATATGCCATCAAGTCACTTGCAACTCATAGCGACCCTATGTACAACAGCCCTAATCTCT
>NW_006400175.1:1274334-1280794 GCF_000299155.1 Elephantulus edwardii
CAATATATTTTAGGGCATTATGATTATCATAAGGGTCCAGAATGAAGGTTGCAGAGTGGACTATACTCGGGGGGGGGTGGGGGGTGCGGGGATTGTATACCAATGAAGGAATTTTTCTTTTACTTTTCAAAGAGAAAAGCGACCTGGGGAGGGGGAGTGTGCAGGGAGAAAAGTGCAAAAATGAATGAATGGAAATAAAAAATCTCTGTAAATGTTCAGTGAAATTAATTTAAAAAAAAAGAATGGGAAAGAAAGAAAATCTCTCTTGGAAGAACAGCAGAATGCTCCTTAGAAATAATGATAGCAAGGTTTTCTCTCATGAGGAGGACTAATCCCTGGAGAAGGACATCATGGTTGGTAAAGTAGAGTCATGAACAAAAGGAAGATCTCAATGAGATGAATTTGTACAGTGGCTGCAACATTGGGTTAAAAAACATAGCAACATTTGTAAGGATGGCACTGGACCAAACAGTTTGATGTTTTTGTTTGTTTGGTGTGGTTTTTTAAAAATTGTTAGAACTTAACAATAGCATGTAGGCCTTTCCCAACTTGAGAGCAACTTAATTTTGTAGCCACATCTCTTAACCTTCCTCTCTTGTGTAGGATTTGCCTTATATACTCTGCACCTGATCTTTTGCTGATCCTGATCATGCTCTTAAAGAACTTTTTGCTTGCTTGTCAATCATTCCCTCTAAACATAATATTGGAAGCTTCAGAACTTAACAGTGCCAAGTTTGTTGAGTAACTAAATGGATGACTCTTTAGACATACTCTGATTTTTGGGTTTCTTGACCATATGGTGAATTTCTTTACCACCATCTTTTTGCTTATACTCTTTCCCTTGCTAAGTGTTTCTATCTGCTATGTAAATTATTTCTCATTCTTACAACCCCATTCACTGATTACTTCATTTCAGCAGCTTCCTGCACACCCTTGTCCCCACCTATAAAAAGTTATCTGCCACCCTATTATGAGTATGTTGTTGCTGTTGATTGCCTTCGAGTTAAGCACGACTCATCGTGACCCTATGAACAAAAGACCTGAAGCCTTTCTGTAACTATCAACCTTTATCAAAGTTCATAGAGTTTCTGGAGGCATATTGTTTAGGAAATAGATGTCACCGCTGCTTATTATGAGTATACACATATGCATATTATATACATCAGAAAAGGTGTACATCAAAGATGTGTCCTGTCTCCATACCTTTTCAGATTCTATGTAGAACAGATCATTAGAGAGGCTGGACTTTATGAAGACAAATATGACATCAGGATTGGAGGAAGACTCATCAACAAACCTGTGTTATGCAGATGACACAACCTTGCTTGCTGAAACTGAGGAGAGGATGAGGTGTTTGCTGCAGAATGCTAAGGACTTTCAATATGAATTGAAGCTCAACATCAAGAAAACAAATATTCTCACCACTGGGACAGTTGACAGCTATGTGATAGATGGTGAAAAGATTAAGATTATTAACAACTTCAGCTGGCTTGGTTCCACAGTCAACAATCTTGACTCCAACAGTCAGGAAATCAGAAGACAAGTTACACTAGGAAAGTCAGCAGTCAGGGACCTCTCTAGAGTACTGAATAGCATCTGTATCAGTCTGGAGACCAAGGTACATCTGATCTAGGCCATGGTCTTCACAACTACTTGCTATGCATCATAGAGCTAGAGAATGTCTAAGGATGATAGAAGAAGAATTAATGCCTTTGAGCTGTGGTGCTGGAGCAGAGTGTTGAACATACCATTAACTGCCAGGACAAAAAAATCAGTCCTGGGGAGGGTGAAATCAAGCTGCTCCCTGGAAGCAAGGATTTTGAAACTCCATCCCACATACTTTAGGTATGTGGCCAGCAGGCACCAGTCCTTGGAAAAGAACATCATGCTTGGAAGAGGAGAGGGACAGTGCGGGAGAAGAAGACCCAGGATGACAATGGATTAACTCAGTGACTGGCAAAGTGGATTTAGGTCTGTAGGAGATGAAGAGATTGGCTCAGACTAGGGCAGAGTTCTATTGTACATAGGATCATTATGAAGGGCAGTCAACTTGACAGCACATAACAATATATACATATATGTATATACATATAAAAGGTATATATACAAATTTACATATATGTACATATATATATTTATACATATATAAGATGAATATAAGGAGTACATACGTACTTTTTATACATATGTTTATTCCTTCATTATTCAGTGAAACACAAGACTGGACATTTGCTCCTTTGTTAGGGTACATATAGCCTTACAACTGGAAAATGTTTGCATTTTCCTTCTCTGACTTCTCTAATTCAGGTTCACTTTCATGGGTTTTACTGTATATAATGCCTGTCCTTCAGGAAGAAAAGAATATAGTAATAGAAACAAGATTTCATACAAAAAACGAGCACAATGATGTCCCTGTCTCCATACCTCTTCAATCTATATGCAGAACAGATCATTTGGGAGGCTGGGCTTTATAAGGAAGAATGTGGCATCAGGATTTGAGGAAGACTCACCAACAGTGTATGTTATGCAGATGACACAACCTTGCTTGCTGAAACTGAAGAGGACCCGAAACACTTGATGCAGAAGATCAAGGACTGTAGTCTTCAGTATTGACCTCAGCTCATCATCAAGAAGACAAAGATTACCTACAACTAGGAGAGGATAAAATAGATTATGGGGCCTTCTAAGAATCAAATCCTCATGCACGTCAAAAAACTTCTCCAACAGAGTAAAACGGGAAGCTACGGACTGGGCGAAAATATTTGGCAATGACATGTCTAATAAAGGACTTATATCTAGAATTTATAGACTACTCAACGAGCACCACAACAAGATAAAGGTAAAACAATTCAATTGAAAAATGGACACAGGATATGAACAGACACTTCACCAAAGAAGACATTCATTCAGATGGAGAACAAACACATGAAGAAGTGCTCAAAATTCCTAGCTCGAAGAGAGATGCAAATCAAAACAGCTATGAGACATTATCTCACCCCAGTAAGAATAGCAAAATTCAACAGAGCAGCAAACAACAAATGCTGGCTAGGTTGTGGTTAAACTGGAACCCTTATTCACTGTTGTTCAGAGTGTAAAATGGTGCAAACACTATGGAAAGCAGTATGGCGCTTTCTCAAAAAGTTGAAAATATAAATATCGTTTGACCCAGCAATTCTACTGCTGGGAATATATCCTAAAGAAACCAGAACTGCCACCCAGGCAAATATATGCACACCCATGTTTATTGTAACTTTGTTCACAATAGCAGAGTTGGAAACAACCTAAGTGCCTATCAACAAACAAATGGATAGAGAAGTTGTGGTGTATTCACACAATGGAATACTATGCTCCATTGAAAAACAAGGGACTCATGAAATATTATACAAAATGGGTGACCCTGGAGGACATTATGCTGAATGAACTATCTCACTCACAAAAGGACAAATACTGCATAATGCCACCGTTTTTAAAAGGGTGTGATATTGGGGTTGGGGGGAAAACTAAGAAAAGAGGGCATAAATAATGTATACTGCATTGAAACAGATGACGGAGAGAACTGTTTAAAAGAAATATATGATTAGGTGTTATTTTCATGACAAGATTCCAGAAAAAGGAATGCATGATAAAGTGGACTGTGGACTGTGAACTTGTGGGTGGGGTGGGGTGGTATTGTACAACAATGAAAGACATTTTTTTCTTTTCAAAGAGAAAAGCCAACTGTGGGGGAGGTGTGGGCAGGGAAGAAAATGTGCAACAATGGATGAATGAGAAAAAAAATAAATGGGAAGAATATGATGTAAAATTCTTTTTAAAAAATTTAGAAAAGAGAAAAGCAAACTGGGGGGTACAGAGGAAGAAAAATATGCAATAATGAATGAATGGAAATCCAAGTTCTCTACAAACGTTCATTAAAATCTCAATAATAAATAAAGACAAAGAGTCTCACCGCTGAGCCAATTGGCAGCTCATGATGTATGGAGAAGGGATTGAGATTGCTAACAATTACAGCTTGCTTGGCTCCACAATTGACATTCTTGGCACCAGGAGTCAGGAAAATAAGTAATAAACTGCATTAGGTAAATCTGTTGTCAGGGACCTCTCCAGAGTACTGAGAAGCCGTGATGTCAGTTGAGAGACTAAGGTGCACCTGATCCAGGCCATAGTCTTTGCAATTACTTTCTGTGCATCAAAGAGCTGGATAATTACTAAGGATAATAGAAGAAAAAATGATACCTTTGAGTTGTGGTGGTAGAGACTAGTCTTAAACATACCACGGATAGCCAAGAAAACAAATAGGTCTGTTTGTCTGGAGAGGGTAAAACCAAGTTTTTCCTTAGAGGGAAGGGTTTTGAAGCTCCATCTCACCTACTTTGGGCATGTGGCCAGGAAGGACCTACTCTTGGAGAAGAACATCATTCTCAGAAGGGTGTAGATACAGTACAGAAGAGGAAGAACCCAGATGAGATGGATTGATACAGTAACTAGGACAACAGGTGTAGGTGTGTTGGAGTTAGTGAGACTGACTCAGTGTAGGGCAGGCTCCCGAGCTGTTGTACATAGGGACACTATGAGTTGCAGGTGACTCAGCAGCACTTAACAAAAATAAGCTACACTGAATATATACATAATTTGGTGGCAGAAGAATATAATACAAAAGGACTCCACAAGAATTACATTGTATTTCGTGGTTTTAATGAATATTTGTAACATTATCAAGATCCTGATGGCCTAGAGGGCCAAGAAGTTGCACTGCCAATCAGGCAGTTCAAATCCACCAGCTGCTCAATGAGAGAAAAATGGACAATCTCTTCCTGAATTAGAGCCTCTGAAAACCTGCTAGAAGGTCATCTATTAATAGGTTCCAACTCAATGAAAATGGGAGGGTTTTTGATTGAGTAATATTATTTAAAGTACGTATGTGTTACATGAAATATTAAATTTTTAGCAGTTTTTTTAAATAAAGTCTAAAAATATGTTAGCAGTTAGTCATATTAGGTGCTACAAGGAAACTATTGTAAAGTTGTAATTCTTCTACAATCCAACTAATTATTCTGTAATATTTAGGTCAAACCAAATTGCTTTATTACTGTTCAGATAACACCAGATATTTTACATCCAGTTTTTAGGAGAGGATCATCTGCATGCATTCATAAATTTCTCCCAGCTAAACAAAATTTGGTTTTCATTTATTTTGTTTTTAATGGCCCTTCAAGAATCTTCTGAACAGTTTTTAGAAAATTATATAAAAGATCATGTTTAATTCTCCTTACTGAATTTCACAGATAGTTCAAAACATAAGCTCTTTGAACACTTCAAGTGACAAACTGCAAGGGACAAATTGTCATCAAGGACTTGATATACTCTAAAGTGAAGTAAAAATAAAGTGGTTTTAAAAAAACCAACTAAAAACATTTTCTGCACTTTTAAGTGTAACATTTAATTTGTGAGCCCAGACACATCACGAAAGGTATTTGTTGACAGTCAGTTTAATAAAAACATGACTAATAAAGGCAGCTTCTCATCCAGGCATATTAAGCCAAGACTGATTATGCTTTCTTAATCACTTACCAGTCTCCACCCATACCCAGCTGGACATTTCTCTCTGCACTGTGCAGGATCATTACTCTCTAGCACTTAGAATTTCTGCTATGGCCTACCCTCACCTCTGCAACTTTGCCTCTCATGCCCCACACATCCCATCACCTCTAATTCTCTCTTTACCTGATCTTCTTTCCTCGTCCCTACTAGGCTGCTTCCCCACTAGCCTTGTAGCCCCTAAGGCTGCTGAGTGAATATAAAAAGGTAAGTTGTCAATAGCAAAGACTGAGTTGCAACAGATCCTCCTCTCCAAATTCCAGGACTAGGAAAATCCTTAACCCTATTTTTCCTGAAAATGAATTAGAAAATATTGTCTGTAAGGCTGCTTCCTTATGCTTTTACATGCATATGTCTAAATGCTGCTGCCCTTTGAAACAGGAACCTTGCTGGGGATGCAGCGCAAAAGGTCAGCAATTTGAATCAACTTCAAAAGATAAATGGACAGTCTCTTCTCATAAGGATTTACAGCCTCAGAAATTCATTCCAGGGTAGCTATGGGTTAGAATTTATCCAAAAGCAGTGGGGTTACTCCCCTTTGACATATCCTGTCCTGTGATTCTCAAACCTAGTCCCACAACCAAACTACCAGAGAATGAAATAGTGCGAATAATCAGAGATAACATTTCAAACTGTATCCATGAAACAGTAGTACTCTGTAAGAAATATCCCTCTTTTTCTAAATGAGTCTGAACGAATACCTCATCGGCCCTCCCCATTGGCTTTCTGAGGCTGTTAATCATAGGAGATTACCTAGCTTTTTCCTATGGAGCCACAAGTGAATTTGAACTTCCAGAGAATCATCACAGTATTTGAGTTACAGATTACACCACTGACATAATTACAAGTAATTTTGTTGTATACC
>NW_006400175.1:1281504-1284329 GCF_000299155.1 Elephantulus edwardii
AATCAGAACATAACTGAACCTCCACAGGTTTTCAGAAGCAATAAATCACATGGGAGGAAATTACTTATCCTTTTCCTACAGAGCAGCTGGTGAATTCAAACCACGAGCCTTTGGGATCACAGTTGGAACTGACCCTTAGCCGACTGACATTCCAGTGATTTTCAGAGGCAGTTAATTACACAGAATTAGATGGCTGTTTAAATAGGTGCAAGTGGCAAGAAGGGAATTTTAGACAATGTATTGATCTAAGTTTATTATATGTCTTTAGTGTAGGCCCTCCAAGAGCCTTTAATAGAATAATTTGCATTGTTACTCTCCAGACTTCTTTTGGCCCTGAAAAGAAGTGTCTGTACCACTACTCACCTCCAAATACTATTGATATCTGAAAAGACTACTTATTCAGCTAAATTATCTTTGGGAGACATGGCCCTCGAGACTGTCAGTGCATGTAAAGAACTCAGTCGGTTCTATGGTGTGGCCTCTTTCTGGCCCTCTTTGGAGTCTGCTGCATGAATGCATCTTGTGAAAAGTTATACCACTTGTGATCTGTTCATATCCCACAGCCAATTCCAGTAGCTGGAATGCTTTTGTTCATAACCTAGCCTGGGGACAGAAGTTTCTCCTTCAAAGCCACAGGAAATCTGAATTCATGGATTCCTTTTACTGTAATTTAGCAGAATTTTGCAGTAATGTTACATATAATCTAATGGAGAATGTGCTTAGCCATTCTTTGAAATTACTATGAGTATTAGTTTTCCAGAGCTGCTATAACAAAATACCATAAACTGAATGGCTAAGAAAAGCAGAAATGTGTTGTCTCACAGTTCTAGAATCTTGGAGTCAAAAATCAAAGTGTTAGTTGGGTCATGCATGCTCTCTCTGGAGGCTTCAGAAAATGATAATTTTTTTTTTCTCTCTCAGCTTCTTCTAGCTCTAGATGTTCCTTCACTTATAGATGCATCTTTACATGGTTGTCATTAGTCTCTCTGTGTGTTCTACTCTTTATAAAGACATCATTCATAAGAATAAGGTCCAGTCTATTCCAACATGACCTCACATTAACTCAGCTGATACTATCTTCAGACATCCTATTTCTAAACAAGATCACATTTCATAGGTACTGAAGATTATTATATCAGTACGTCTTGGGAGTGTAAGGGAAGTGACACATTTCAAACCATGTTATTGTTAAATGCTATTGAGTTGAGCATGACTCAGCAATCCCATCAACATCTGAACTTCATCCTATCTCGTGCCATTCCTATCATCTCTAACACACATTTGAGCCCATTGCCACAGATACTGTATCAATCATCTTCTTGGTGGTTTTCCTTTTCTTTGCTAACCCTCCACCTTTCCAATCATGATGTCCTTTTCCAAGAAACAGCCTCTCCTAACAACATATCCAAAATATGTGAGACAAAACTTTTCCATCCTTGCCTCCACAGAGCACTCACTCTGGTTGCACCATTCTCCAAGACATACCTGTTTGTTCTTTTCGGAAATTTTATTTAATACTCTACTTCAGCACCACAATTCAAATGCATTGATTCTTCTTTCATCCTTATTCATTATCTAGGTCTCAGGAGCATTGTAAGCAATTACAAAAACTGTCGATTGAATCAGATGCACCTTAGTCTTTTAACTGACCTCATGGCTCTTGTCGAATTTGGAAAGATCCCTGACAACAGACATTCCCAATGCTATACATCTCCCTCTCTGTGACTGCTGCTATCAAGGATATTGACTATGGGTTTAAACAAGATTAAATCATTGGCAATTTGAATATTTTCTCCATTTATCATGATATAGACTATTGGCCCAGTGGTGAAGATTTTCATTTTCTTGATGTTGAGATATTGATAACTGTAGTCCTTTTTATTCTCCAGCAAGCATCTCAGGACAACAGATCTGAAACCTGTCCTATCCTGTGCCATCCTCACACTTCCTGATACAGTAGAGACATTGTGGCAGTCCACCTGATCAAGGGTTTTCCTCTCCTTTGCCGATCTTTCCAAGCATTATGTTCTTCTCTAGGAAATAGTGTCTCTTAGTAACATGCCCAAAGTATGTGAGGTGAAACTTCATCAGTTTTGCCTCCAATGAGTGTTCTGTCTGCATACTCTCCAAGACATATTTGTTTGTTCTTTTGGCAGTTCATGAAATGAATGTTGAGCACTATTCTCCAACACCACGGTTCATAGGCATCAATTCGTCTGTTATCCTTATTCACTGTCCAGCTCTCAGATGAATAGCAAGTGATTGGAAAGACCATGGCCTGAAATCAGATACATCTAAGTATTTAAACTACATTATTACTCCTCAATAATTTGGAGAGATCCCTAATGCAGATTTTCCCATGCATTATGTCTCCTGATTTCCTGACTTCTAATTGTTGTTGTTGTTGTTATGTGTCTTCAAGTTGATTGCGACTCATAGCAACCCTATGTACAACAGCCCTAAACTCTGCTCTGTCCTGTGTCAATCGTACTGTCTCCAATATACCCATCCCGTTTACCCCGGTCACTGAATCAATCAACCTCATAGAGGGCCTTCCCCTCCTGCGTGATTCCTCCACCCTCCCAAGCATGATGTCCTTCTCCAAGGACTGGTCTCTCCTTACAACATGGCCAACATATGTCAGAGGAAGACTCAGAATCCTTGCCTCCAAGGAGCCGCCCCGTTTAACCCTCTCAAGGATGAATCTGTTTGTTTTCCTAGCAGTCCATGGTACCCTCAACACTCTTCTTCAGAACCACAGCTCAAAGGCATCAATTTTCTTTCTATCCTCCCTAGTTACTGTCCAACTCTCTGATGCATAACAA
>NW_006400176.1:0-1859 GCF_000299155.1 Elephantulus edwardii
TTTGTATTTCCATACTTGATAGTTCTACCTAGGTTGCCCTTTCTGTTAGTCTGCGTGTGTTCTGTTGTGCATAGGGTTTTCAGAGGCCTGCTATAGTAAAATAAATTTTTGTTTGTTAAAGCCATATGTAGGTATCTCTACACAGTAGCACAAGATAACTAAGACTCTTCTGGCTGCATCTAAACAGGAAGCAAGCTGGCTCTAGGCATGGTCCAAGAGGGAGAATAAGGAAAGCATGGATTTCATCACCTTTAAAAACTGAAAATGTGCTTCATACTTACAAGGCAACTTTCATGCATAATAAAGGAGAAGATTGTTTTAGATTTTCTTTGCCTGCCTTATGTACTTGTGGAGATTAGCAAGCCCCAGGACTGTGAATCAGACCTTAAAAAAAAAGGGAAACACAAAGACAGCAAGTAAGTCAGCAGACTACTGGTCATGGACACTGATGAATCCAAGACCATTAGGTAAGGCAGGCCACTGAAGTCTAAGAATTGAGTTGAGCCATATGTAGGATCTAGATCAAGCAAAAGCAAGGGAATTTTACCGGGCTTACAGATACATTTGATGTAGGCTGCACCTCTGATGAACCCTCAAAGATTGGCTGCTCAATGCAGATCTCATTAAGAAGGTGGTTACAGTACAGCGTGTCATCAAGGAAAAAAAATTTAAAACCTCACTACCAGTAAGGAAAAAGATGCAGAAAATGCAGCAAAGTTCCTTCAATACCAGAGATATCTGTGCCAGTCACAAGGGGATATACAGGAGAGCACCAGCAGCCACAGCAGAGAACCAGAGCTCACCATGAAACAGAGCTGACCTTGGACCACAGCTAAACATGCCAGAGCCAGGAGCCTATTCTCAAGCTTTCTGGAGGTCTGAGGGTGAAGTAGAGGATGGGGACAGATGCCTTAATTGGTAGGTCTAAGAGAACTTTATAGTACCTGCCTAAAACACAATGCTGGAGAGCCTTAAGATGCTGTCCTGACTGAGAAATTGTATCCTGCCATCAACCTGAGTCGTAACCCATTAACTTCCACAATAAACCCCATAACCATGAATAAGCATATTAGGATAGTGAGTTTCCTAGGATACCATATGCAGAAGAATGTGGCATCAAGGTCTGAGGAAGACTCAGCAACAAATTACATTATTCAGATAACACAACCTTGCTTGGTGAAAATGAGGAGGACTTGAAGTATTGTTGCAGAAGATCAAAGAATACAGCCTTCCATATGGATTGCATCTTAATATCAAGAAAATAAAAATTCTTACCATTGGACAGATAGGCAACATTATGCCTAAGGTTTAATTATTCAGATGTCTTTTCTAACTGTTCATTTTGTCCTGAAGTAATTATTGTATTAAGGAGGGAGGATTAGAAGCATATATAAACTCAGTGCATCCAGAGAGCTGGAATTTGAACCACACACAGGACAGCTGAGGCCCAGCCAAAAGACACCAGCCAAGCCACTGTGGAACCCACCCACCAGGAGCAAGTAGGGAGAAACCGCCTGCCACCGTGTGATTCTGGAGGAGCAACCAAACACCCCTAGCTTCTATGAAACCCTCGAGGAGCAACCGCCTACCGGCTACCACGTAACCCTCGAGGAGCGACCACCACAGACCACTGTGTGACCCCAGAGGAGCGACGGCCAACCACTGCATGACCCCTCTGTGGCCCACCATCACATTACCTCACCATGCAGGGTGCTGCTGCATAAACCCCCACCAGTGCCCAAACCCAGCCTCCTGCCTCCTGGTGGTAGTATCCCAGCCCTGTGCTCCCGCACCATCCCCCACCCGCACAGCTCCTTGCTTCCTTCCTCTCCCCTGCCCCCCCCCCCGGTCCACTTTGC
>NW_006400176.1:1959-3263 GCF_000299155.1 Elephantulus edwardii
ACTAATAAAAAACGGTTCCCTCCTGGGAAGGGTGCTGTGCTGTGTGCTTAGGTACACTGCCTGGCTCGCCTGACCACCCCCTCCAGATAGGGGAGCGGCTTTCTTCTGTAGTTCAAATTACCTGGTGTTGTCTTTTTTATACGCAAATATTTATTTGGTCTGACTTTTAAATACCTTGGTGCAGCTGAAATAATTTAAGGCCTCCTTGTGTGAAATAACCACTTTCTGGCCCTCTAAAATGGGGGCTTCTGCTGGAGCCCTGGAGGGAACTGGCAGGACATCTGAGAGGCACCACTCTCCCTGTCAGCCACCACCTCTCTTGACCAGACAGGCAGGTTAGTAACTCTGTGCAAGGACCCTAGTGCACTGCAGAAAGTGACCTCATCAGGGATATTACTCTCGAGCTGGTGCAAGAGGTCTTGAGGTGCACACTTTAACGAGTTCAAAATGGACAATTTTATTTTCCACACAAAATCTGAGGCATATAACATACAGAAAGCTCTAACAGTGAAATACATTCTGCAAAAGGCTGTTTTGAAGATTAAATTACCAAAATGCTAGAAAAATGTGATCTTGCTGAGTGTGAGTGCACACATGCACGTGTGGTGGCTTACCATCGACACTCTTCAGCAGCACCCCTGGTGGGGCTCACAGATGTAAGGTGCCAGTTGAGTCAGGGCTACCATACCTTACTTCATTGTATAGGTGGGAAAATCAGTCATCACTGTGAAGTAATTTGCCCTAAGGGTGAGAGATCAGAACTGGAGCCTGGTCAGGGGAGGTCTCATCTCCTACTAGCTCTGGCCCTGCTCTCTCATAGAGTTTGTTGAGTGCATCTTGCTCTTGATAAGTGATGTGTCCAATGTGGATCCACTCAGTTTTGCAGAGGGTTGTCTACTTTCCACACTACTCTTCACAATCAGCAGTTGTTGATAGATTGAATTGTACTTAAAAAAATCATAATATTTAATCTTTGTGCCTATGGTTATAATCCAATTTGTGAAGGAGTTTTTGTTATTATATTTATGAGACAGTATTCTATTGTTGCCAGCATTTGGGTGTGCTGGGTTGGTAAGACCCGGAAGGTTGTGTCCTGCCTAGAGCCTTGGGAGATTTAATGTCAGCTGAATCCGGACTCTGGCTCCTTGAGGCACAGCACGTTTGAGGGCTCAGGGCAATTTTGGCAATGCTACCAAGCCAAAGGTGGGTGACTTTTAATCCACGGCTCTCGGGCCTGTCTTTCATTGTTTTTATTCAGACATTCCTCTAGGTCATATAGGCCTGGTGGACAAGTTGCCGTACAG
>NW_006400176.1:9428-10800 GCF_000299155.1 Elephantulus edwardii
CTGAGTTTTCTGGGGCACTGCCGATTACCTGGGAGAGCACCCAAGGGTGTGCCCACTGGTGGGGAATTTGGCCAAGCTCTCTTGGGCCACACCGACTGCCCAGAAATGAGCCAGTCACTGGTAATCTGTCTGACCTTTTGTGGACTCTGCAGACCAGCCAAAGACTAGTGGGTCAGTGGGACTTTGACTTTGACTTTCCGGGTCCTGTTGGATCAAGGACCCTGCTTGGGCAGGGGCTGCTGTGTGACAGCACCTGCGTAAGTGTCACCGGGCAGGGACCACTGACTGAGAACCACTGGGTGGGAAACGGACAGTGGGAATTTGAGTAGGGACCCGAATCGTGAGCACACTCAGATAGCTGAGTTTGACACCCAAAGTGTTTGATCTACCCTTGCAATCACACCAACCCTGTGCCTGTCTCACCCCATTTGGCTCAGCACCAGTGCCTACATGTCTGGGAAATCAACTTGCCTTTAATCCGGAGCACCGTGACCTGTCTTACAAACAAGAGATTGCCCTGACAGGCTCTGAACGGACATTTCTCTGAAGTCAGAATTTCAGAGAAACACACAAGTAGGGTAGCTGCCCAACTGATCTCAGGAGCATTGTCTTCAGATCAAGAACATATCAATGTCTCAAAAAGCAAGCTATCCCACACAATACACAAGAGCAAAGCAAGATGTCACCCCTGAAGGGTGACACAGTATCAGTGGATTTCCTGAAGTCAGAAAGTCTGATGGAACTTTCTGACACAGAATTTAAAAGAGGAGTGATTGAATATATTCAATGGATGAAAGACAAACTTGATGAATTGCAGGATACTACAAGCAAAAACCAGGAGGAGCAAAAAAAAAAAACCCAAACAAACCAAACAATGCAGAACATTGCAGAGGAAACAAACGAGGCATTAACAGCACTAAAAAACAAGAATCCAGTATTCAAAACATAAGGTCCAATGTTGCAGAGGCTGTCAACATGATGGAAGGACACATGAGCAGAGTTGAAGAGATAGAACACAGAACCAGTGAAATTGAAAACAGAATTGTGACCACTGATATACTAGAGCAAAAAGCAAACTCAAAAAAGAAGGAAAAAGAAAAAAAAAGTAAGAATAATGTGGGACACCATCAAGAGAAATAGCATGCGCATCATTGGAATCCCTGAAAAGGAAGAAGCAAGTAAAGGCACTGAAAAAGTTGTGGAGGAACTGCTTGAGGAAAACTTCCCAGACATGATGAAGAATGAGAGAATATATAGAAGCTCAGCGAACACCATATAGATTAGACTGCCCCAAAAAAACATCAAGGCATATCATATCAGTTAAATTTGCCAGAAACAAAGATAAGGAGAGAATCCTGAAAGCAGCAAGGGA
>NW_006400176.1:10900-11932 GCF_000299155.1 Elephantulus edwardii
ACCCTATGAACCTGGAGAGAGGATGAGAGACACCCAAGCATTGAGGACTCTCCCTCATAGGGTTGCTATGAGTTGTCTGTGATTGACAGCACTTAACAACAACAACAACTTTCTATTGTTGTTGTTATGGACCTTGCATTTGGAACTGACTCATACCTAATGCTCCATCACGTTTTCAAATGCAGTAAATCACAAGGGAGCGATTGACCATTTTTCTCCCATGGAGCAGCTGGTGGATTTGAGCAGTAGTGTGACTTTAGGTTGTTAATGCTACTCGTTACAATAAATGGAATTCTCAAATATTACTGTAGATTATATTTTAACTCAGTCTTTTGTGATATAGAAAAGAGATTAAACAAGCAATTGAGCAAAGAAACATGAAAGAAGAGACATATCCCAAGCCACATAGAAATGGTGAAGAGGCAGAAACTCTCCCTGGGAAAAATTGAGGAATAATGATGTTGCAGACAAAAGCATAGGCTAATATGTCCACTGGTCCTACAGGGTCAGACCCTGTCTACAATGACCCTCCAGATGGTGCACTAGGTAGACTGGCTGCACAGCTTTCTGACTTCTGAGAACATTAGAAAATGTCAGAGATTGAATTGTGTTTCCCAAAATATGTGTCCTTGTGGCTAGTCTGCTATTCTCATTATTGTATAATTAACCAGTCTGCTATAAACTTCCCAACATCTATGATATTAATGAGGCAGGATTAGAGGAAGTTACTTCAAAATATGGTCATTCCCTGAGATGTGATCAGCCAGTCACATATGAAGGGATTAGGATGAGATTCAACTCTTTAGTTGAGTTCCAGCTCTAAGGCAGTTTACTTGGGGTGTAGTCCATATCACGTTTTCTTGAGCAGAGGAAGGAGCTCAGTAGCTCTTAGATTCCTGGAGTCCCCAGGAAACTCCTAGAATCCAGGGCCACAGAGAAGTCTTCTCCTGGAACTCATATCTTGAACTTGGGTTTAGCTTTCTAAACAATGTTGTTGTTGTTGTTATGTGCCGTGGAGTCGTTTTCGACTCA
>NW_006400176.1:13608-16681 GCF_000299155.1 Elephantulus edwardii
TCAATAGAACAAGAGGAAATAACAATAATAAATATCTATGCATCACATGAAAGGCCTGCAAAATACAAAAAACAAACATTAACAAAATTGAAAAAGGAAATAGACGACACTACTATAGTGCTTGGAGACTTGAATACACCCCTCTAAAGAAAAGATAGAACTATCAGAAAAAAACTCAACAGAGATACTAAAGAATTAAACCACACAATAAACCAACTTGACCTCATATTTATAGGCTAATGCACCAAAAAAAAAGCATAGTATACCTTCTTCTCCAATGTGCATGGAATGTTCTCCATAATAGATCACAGTCCAGGTCAAAAAGCAAGCATCAATAAATTAAAAAACATAAAAATAAACCATCTTTTCAGACCATAATGCTACAAAATTATAAATTAACAATAGGACAATAAAGAAGAAAAAACCATACATTTGGAAGCTGAACAACACCTTGCTTGAACATGACTGGGTAGTAGAAGAAATAAAAAATGAAATTAAAAAGTTTCTTGAAATAAATGACAATGAAAACACCACTTGCCAAAACCTTTAGGAAACATCCAAAGCAGTAATCAGAGGTCAATTTATAGCAATAAGCAAACACATCAAAAGACAGGAAAAACAGACCATTGACTCTGTAACCCACCATCTCCAGCAAATGGGAAAAGAACAGCAAGAAAACCTAAAACCCTCTAAAAAACCCTGAATTTATAAAAACTAGTGCAGAAATATATGAAATAAAAAACAGAAAAACATTTTAAACTATCAACAAAACTAGAAGTTGGTTCTTTGAAAAGGTCAATAAAATTGATAAACCACTAGCAAAACTCACAAAAGAAAAGAAAGAGAAGACACAAATAATCCAAATAAGAGATGAATCAGACAACATCACAACAGAACCAACTAAAATAAAAAAGCTAACAGAATATTATGAAAAACTATACTGAAACAAATATGAAAACCTAGAGGAAATGAACAAATACTTAGAAATGTACAACCTACCGAAACAGAACACCTGAACCGACCCATTACAAAAGAAGAAATTGAATAGGTAATACAACAAATTCCAACCAAAAAAAGCCCTGGACCATATGGTTTTACAAGTGAATTTTATCAAACATTCAGAGAAGAACTGTTACCAATTCTACGTAAATTATTTTAGAAAATCGACGAATGTGGAATTCCCCCAGATTCATTCTGTGAAGCAAACATATCTTTGATACCAAAGCCAAGAAAGAACAATACAAATACCAAACCCATTCTTCAACAAGATGGAAAATCTCCACTTTCATTTGGAATGGAAAGAGGCCCCGAATAAGCAAAGCACTCCTTAAATATAGAAGAAAGGTAGGAGGTATCTCACTCCTTGACTTCAAATCCTACTACACTGCTGTGATGTTAAAGACATTATGGTACTGGTACAATGACAGACACATAGATCGATGGAATAGAATTGAGAATGCAGAAATCAGTCCATCTGTCTATGGTCAACTGATTTTTGACAAGGAGATGAAATCAGTTAATTGGGGAAACGACAACCTTATTAACAAATGGTGTTGGCAAAATTGGAA
This sequence comes from Elephantulus edwardii, assembly GCF_000299155.1. Lineage (NCBI taxonomy): Eukaryota > Metazoa > Chordata > Mammalia > Macroscelidea > Macroscelididae > Elephantulus > Elephantulus edwardii. Next base: position 15,177 of record NW_006400176.1, read on the forward strand.
AAGTATCTGGAAAAGACTCAAGCAAGATCCACACCTCACTACATATAAAAAAACCAGCTCAAGGTGGATCATGGACCTAGGACTAAAACCAAGGATTATAATCTTCATTAAAGAAAAGCCTGGAAGAATTCTAGTAGTCCTAATCCAGAACATAAACAGTCTTCCAAGTATCCTGAAAAACCCACAACCAGAAGATAAAATAAATTAATGGGATCTTCTAAAAATCAAATCCCTATGCATATCCAAAAATTTCTACAAAATGTTAAAAAAGGAAGCCATAGACTTGGAAAAAGTATTTGGTAATGACATATCAGATAAGGGACTTACATCCAGAATTTATAAAATACTTGAGCACCACAACAAGATAAAGGTAAATAATCCAATAGAAAAATGAGCACAGGATATGAACAGACACTTCATTGAAGAAGACATTCAGATGGCTAACAAGCACATGAAGAAATGTTCAAAATCCCTAGCTCTAAGATAGATGTAAATTACAACATTTTTTTTAAAAAAGAAGCATATATAAACTCATAAGACCTCAGTGCCAGGTGATTTTTCCTTCGGAAATGCCTGGGACATAGCTTCCAGCTGCTTACCAGTCTACACCACCAGCCTACGTCACTCACAGTCACTTTCCAGCTGTGCCACAAGTGACAGTCTGCAAGATTCAGGCCCATGGCTCACTAGTTTCTCTGAAACTGGCCTGCATATCTGATGGGTCTGAGTCTCTGGGAGATCTTCTAGTGAATCAAAATCCAAAGGCCATAAAGGAATTGGGAAACTGAGCCATGGATGGAGCTGTTCATTTTAGAAATTATGGATGCACAACAGCTGCTTTAAAATTTGGGAAGATGAGTGGAGCAGGTGGATTCAACAAAGTTGTGTTTTCTGATTTGGTTGAGGCTTGGGTGTGGTCTGTTGTTTTCAATAGGGTGTGAGATGATTAGATTTGGCTTCATATTTTAAAAAGGCATTTGGGCCTTGGGCCTGGTTTTAATTGTTTTCAGTCAAACATTCTTCTAAGTAGTATAGAACTGGTAACTCATGTTTGCTTTGATGGTAAACACTGTGCCACTGATATGCCAAATGTGATAATGGTTGCCCATAGAGGATAGTGTTTGATTGAGCTCTCAAATTAAAACAAGCTTGGAAGCAGGAGTGGTATCCACTTCCGAAATAGCTTGGCTCCGGAATGCTATGAACTTAAAGAAACAATGAAAGTTATGTGTATTCAAGACTTTTGTTCATAGGGTCACTATGAGTCATCTATGACTCGATGGTACTTAACAACACAACCACCATAGCTGTTTTGGAGCTGAATCTTCTCATATATTCTACTATTAATCTTGGCAGGACAAATCACAAAAACAAGGACCTACTTTCAAGCTCATCCACTTGGCTTTGACAGAGTCTCAATTCCTTGCCTCATGAGCATTTGCATATGTGTGCTGCATCATGATTCCTTCCAAAGTATATAGGCCTGTGCGCGTGCGCACGCGCGC
>NW_006400176.1:16781-23564 GCF_000299155.1 Elephantulus edwardii
GAGAGAGAGAGAGAGAAAAAGAATGAGAGAGAACAGCCAATAAGGAGTTGCCAGAGTGTTGCATAACATAACCTGATTAAGTGCATCACAACACTTGTGCATTCTGCTGATCTCTGACTAGAGGTGGGAGGAGGCTGCCAATGATTAAACCCCAGCTTTGGCTTTTCCCTTCAGGGACAAAGTGACTTTGAGGCCCTGAGATTCTGCTTACCTCTTGATAATTACTTCTGTTCTCTTGTCTGATGCTTTAAAGGAAACACTTCTTACGGTTTCCCCCACACATTTAGCTGATTTGTCTGAATAAATGAGTTCACCACGACCAGACAGGTGGCATTACTCTATAACCCATACTGTTTACTCTGAATACTACCTTAGCCCCTATATGATGATAAACTTTTGGATATCGCCATATGTGGGCAGTGTTTCTGACAAATCCTTTTGCCAAGAAAACTTTACATAGCAGTCTATTGAATAAGTCGGGGAGGGGGAAGGACATATAGCATTTCTGGTTGGGGCAGGGGTGGGAGACTCGGAATTGTCTTTGTTCAGCCTCAAGCTCCTCTTAGAACACCTAGAAAGTCCCTTTTGGCATCTAGGCTTGGGGAGGAGGAGGCCTCAGGATTGGGGAGCACACATTGTTTGGGGGCGTTGTGAATACAAGTACAGATTATTTTTAGCAAGTTGTTCTGACTTATTGGAAAACCTGAAAGATTGTGTCGGTAGCTGCCCTTATTTTAGTGCTACAGATGGCATTACTATAATCAGAAACTTGTTTCTGGGCAATTCTGCTGTTCCTGTAAGAAGACATTTGCCTGCTGCAGAAATGCATGTCTTCAATATTCACTTTTTGGGTTCGATCTTTTACTCTTCACCCTTAGGTATTAACAGCATTTGTGAGAAAAAAGTAAATATTCGTATGCCTTTCAAGTTAATATCAGACTGAGCATACATGAGAGCTTTGGCCATCTTTTATTCTCGAACTCTGAAGAAAAGCAGGCGCATTGCTGCTAACACTGTCTCTATTATTTTCCCTCATCCTCAAAAGTGCTTCCTTGGACCCACAGCCAACACTCCCTATTCTCAGCTCTCAGCACACCCTGCACTTTTCTATCAGTGCTTTCCCTTTGTAATTATGGATTTGGTTGGGAAGAACTTGGCCTGTCAGCCTCTATTCCACTATAAACTCCACAGGAAGGGACGAAGACTGATCTGATTAGGGTCATGTCCCAGGTGGATATCTCTTGTCCAGGAACATCTGTGAAAAGGAAAGATTATAGGAAAGCCACTGGACAAGATGGAATGAGTATCCAGGGACCCACAGCCTCATCTCTCCTTATAGTTCACTTACCATAGGCCATAAGTCCATTATAGGTTCAGGTTTTCAGTCCATAAATTATACTAATAAGACATACTTTATCTATTTACAGCAAAAAGCTGTCATGAAACATGACTAAGGAAGAAATTAATGAGATAAAGACTCCAAAAAGTGGAGATGTGAACCAATGATCCTACTACTGAAATTAGGAAATTTAGGAGGGATCCTAAATCCCTTAAAAATAAGTAGTCTACTTAAAACTGCACAACAACAGCCAAAAGCACAAGGTCCCTGGCAGAGGAGGTTTTCAGCTGTTGTTGTTAGGTGCTGTTGAGTTGTGTATGACCCATAGCGACCTTATGAACAACATATCTAAACCTTGTCCTATCCTGTGCCATCTTCACACTTTCTGATCCCTAGAGCCCATTTCAGCAGTCACCACATCAATTCACCTGATCAAGGGTCTTCGTCTCCTTCACTGACCCTATGCCTTTCTGAACATCATGTTTCTCTTTCCACTCCCAGCAACATGCTTGAAGCATAGCTTTATCTTCTTTGCCTCCAAATAGCATTCTGGCTGCACCCTCACCATGATATATTCATTTGTTTTGGCAGTCCATGGGATGTTCTCCAATATTACAGCTCAAAGGCATCGATAGTCTTTTTATTCATTATCCAGCTCTTAGATGCATAATAAATTATAAAAAAGACCATGGCCTTAATCAGACACACTTTAGTTCTCAAATGAACATCATTCTCAATTTGGAGAGGTCCTTAACTACAAACTTTACTAGTAAAATACATCTCCTGATTTCCTGACTACTGACACCAAGGGTATTGATTGTAGATCCAAATTAAATAAAGTTGTTGACAGTTTCAATCTTGTCTCCATCTAACATGATGTTGCCTATTGGTCCAGTGAATAAGAATTTTTGTTTTCTTAACTTTGAGTTGCAATCCATATTGAATGCTGGATTTGGTCTTCTGTAACAAGAGCTTCAAGTCTTCTTCATTTTCAGCAAGCAAGATTGTGTCATCTGCGTGATACAAGGTATTGATCAGTCTTCCTCCAATCTTGATGCCAAGTTCTTCTTCATAGAGTATAGCTTCTTGAATAATTTTCTCAGAAGCTCTGGTGGCCTAGTGGAAAGAAGCTGTGCTTCAATCCTGAAGGTACATGGTTTGAGGCCACAAGCTGCTCTGCAGAAGGATGGGCAATCTCCTCCCAAGAGATTAAGTGCCTCTCAAAACCCACCAGAGGGTCAGCTATGGATTGGTTCCAACTCTTCGGTACACAACAACAACCCAGCATACAGTTTGAATAGGTATAGAAAGAGAATATAACCCTGACATACTCCTTTCTTAATTTAAACCATATAGTGTTCACTTGCTCTGTTTGCACAACAGCCTCTTGGTCCAGGTATGGGTTGTCATGAGCACAGGTTCTCTGTAGCTTCACTGAGTAGCTTCACTGAATCGATGAGTCATTACACCCATTGGGGGCTGTTTCCAAAGTGGCCTCCTGGTATTCACACCCCCTGAGTGGATTGAAGCCCTTTCCACATTAAAAGTCAATGCTCTTGCAGTGAGAGTTAAACAAAGCTGAACCTCTCCGTCCACTCCAGCCTCCACTGTGCCTTTTATATCTGTCAGCCCTGTCTGTACAAGCTTTTTCAATCAGAGGTGATTGAGCACAGAGAGTGGGTGCACAGGTGAAAGACAGCAGCCAATGAAGGTGAAGACATTTTCAGTTTCTTGGTGATTATTGAAGGGAATTCTAAAAGATATATTTCAAGGAGGAGAGTAGTGATCTCAGAAAATGATGAAAATTAGAAGAAATTAATAGCAAAAAAGTACTTATAAGAGTTGTTATTATTACTTGTGGTGGAGTCAGCTCCAACCCATGGTGATCACCAACAGAAGGAAACATTGCCTATTCAGACCTTGATATGTCCAAGTCCTTTGTTGTCACTGTTGTATTTGAGAACTTTTCAAATTACAGGGAGCTCTGAAGGCATAGTTCATAGAGTTGTGCCCCTAGCCTAAAGGTTACATGTCTCTGGTGCTTTAAATTTACTACTTGCTTTTTAGAAGATGGGCAAATCTCATCCTGCACGATTTTTGAAACCCACTGGAGAATTGTGCTCCTAACCCAAAAGTGTTACCTCTTTAGCAGTTTGAATCCACCACTTCCTCTTTGGGAGGAAGAAAGGCAATCTCCTCCTGTGCTATTTACAACCTCCAATAATTGGCTGGATGGTCAACTGTGAGTTGGTTCCCTGGCAGTGAGTTTGAGGTTTTTTGAGTTCCAATGCTATCTCAGACAATGTGATTTCATTAGCTAACTTTTTGGAAGTAAATGTCCAGGCCTCCCTTCATAGTGTGTCTTAAGAAGTTCTTAACAAATGTTCTAAACAAGTGTTTCCCTGAAACTTGTCATCCCTGAGTAAAGCTATTAATGGTTAAAATACTACTGGCATGGGAGAGACTGGAGAGCATTATGCTGAGTGAACTAACTCAGTCTCATAAAAACAAATATTACATAAGACCATTACTGCAAAAATTGAAGGATAACTAGTAAAATATGTATGAGGGTGCAGGGGAGGGAAGGAGTGGGAGCAGAAGTGTGAGAATTGATAGTGGTGAAACCACAAGGTTGCACAGTTTGGTGGGTGAAGGGAGGTGGTGAAGGAAATGGGAAGGATCTGACAGGGACCTATAAAAATGGGTAACGATGGGCAGGGGCCATTGTTGATTGATTTCATAAAACATAATGCTTGGGAATGATTGTGTTAAATATAATATGAATGAAGAATAGTATGTGCTGCAAATTGTCCCAGTGAAGGGAATCTTTGTCTTCTTGATGTTGAGCTTCAATCCATATTGACTATAGTCTTCGACGTTGTGCAGCAAACACTTCAGGTCTTCCTCAGTTTCAACAAGCAAAGTTAGATCATCTACTTGACGCAGGTTGTTGATGAGTCCTCCTCCAATCCTGTTGCCACACACTCCTGATGTCTCAAATGATCTATTCCACCTGTAGATTGAAAAGGTATGAAGACAGGATGCATCCTGATGCACTCCTCTCATAATTTCAAACAATGCAGTGTTTCCTTGCTCTGTTCTGGAGACTGCCTCATGGTCCAAATATAGTTTTTACATGAGCACAGTCAATTGTTCTGGGATCCCCATTCTCCTCAAGTTTAGCCACAGTTTGTTGTGAGCCATACAGTCAAATGCCTTTTTATAGTCAATGAGGCACAGATAAACATTCCTCTGGTACTCTTTGTTTTCAGCCAACATCCATCTGACATTGGCAATAATGTCTCTAATGCCACGGCCTCTTCTTCCCCCACGCCCCCATTAAGATATTCATGTTTTAGTGCTAGTGTTGTAGAATGGGACTGACGTCAGGAATCGGGTAAAGCTGAGAAAAACTGGAAAGATTATGTATACTGCATTGAAACAGACGAGGGAGAGAACAGTTTAAAAGCGATATATGATAGGGTTTTATGCTTATCACAGGAATCCAGAATTAAGGTTGCATAGTGGAGTGCATTTGGGGTGGGTGGGGTGGCACAAGGGTGGGGGGATTGTATACCAATGAAAGAATTTATCTTTTGCTTTTCGAAGAGAGGAGTGAACTGGAGGTGGGGGTTAGAGAAAAAGTGCAATAATGAATGAAAATCCAAAATTTCTGTAAATGTTCATTAAAATTAATAAAATTTTTAAAAAATATGTTCATGGTTATAGAATTACTACAAACCAACACAAGTGTCAAAGTGAACAAAATAAAGCCTTTCCAAAACTAAAAAGAAATCACTTGTAAAAGTATACTTCTTGATGTCTCTGCATTTAGCAGTTCACATTTATTTTTAGATTTTAATGAAAGTTTATAAAGAAGGTGGGTTTCCATTCATTCATTGTTGCACATTTTCCTCCTTGTCCCCCCTTCTCCCTAGTTAATTTTTTTCTTTGGACAAAAAGATTCATTCATTATTATACAGTCCCCTTCTCCCTGGACCACTTTACTATGCATCTCTTACTCTGGACTCTTGTTATGCCAATAATACTTAATCATCTATTCCTTTTATACAGTTCTCTCCCTCATAATAATGTACAATGCTATGTACATTATTTATTCCCTCTTTTCTTTGTTTTCCCCCAACCACCATATCAATCCTGTTCTATAACAGTGCCATTATACAGTATTTGTCTTTTTGTGACTGAAATATTTCAATCTGTATAATGTCCTCCATGGTTACCCATTTTGTATAATATTTCATGAGTTCTTTGTTTTTCAGTGCTGCATAGTATTCAATTGTGTGAATATACCACAGCTTCTCTATCCATTTGTTTGTTGATGGGCACTTAGGTTGTTTCCAACTCTTTGCTATTGAGAACAAAACTGTGATAAACATGGGTGTGCATATATCTTGTTTGAGTGGCAGTTCTGGTTTCTTTAGGTTATATTCCCAGTAGTGGAATTGCTGAGTCAAATGGTATTTCTATTTCCAACTTTTTGAGAAAGCGACATACTGTTTTCCATAATGGTTGCACCATTTGACACTTCCACCAACAGTGAATCAGGGTTCCAGTTTCTCCACAACCTCGCCAGCATTTGATATTTGCTATTCTGTTAAATTTTGGTATTCTTACTGGGGTGAGATTATATCTCATAGTTGTTTTGATTTGCGTCTCTCTTAGAGCTAGGAATTTTGAACATTTCTTCATGTGTTTGTGTGCCATCTAAATGTCTTCTTTGGTGAAGAGTCTGTTCACATCCTGTGCCCATTTTTCAATTGGGTTGTTTATCTTGTTGTAGCATTTAAGTATTTTATAAATTCTAGATATAAGTTACTTGATATGACATTACCAAATATGACATGATATTACCAAAATTTTTCCCCCAGCCTGTGGCTTCTCTTTTTACCCCATTGGAGAAGTTTTTGGATGTGTATAGGGATTTGATTCTTATCTATTTTATCCTCTCCTGTTTGTAGGTTTTTCAGAATACTTGGAAGACTGTTCAAGTTGTGGATTAGTGCTTCTAGGGTTCATGCTTGGAAGACTGTTCAAGTTGTGGATTAGTGCTTCTAGGGTTCTTCCAAGCTTTTCTCTCATGAAGTTTATAGTCCTTGGTTGTAGTCCTAGGTCCTTGATCCACTTTGAGTTGGTTTTTGTGTATGGTGTGTGGGTCTTCCTTCAGTACTCTTCAGAGAGTTCTCCAATTTTGCCAACAGGATTTATTAAAAAAGCTGTCATTTCCCCAGTTAACTGATTTAATCTCCTTGTAAAAAATCCAACTGTCTACCATAGGTTGTTGCTGTTGTTGTTGTTGTTGTTATGTGCCGTCGAGTCGCTTGCAGCTCATAGCGACCCTATGTACAACAGCCCTAAACTCTGCTCTGTCCTGTGCCAATCGCACTGCCTCTGACACTCCCATCCCAATTATCACTCAATCCATC
>NW_006400176.1:25089-29520 GCF_000299155.1 Elephantulus edwardii
TCCCCACAAAGGTTATCCCTTTCAAATGGGTCCCTCAGAAGCTCGGCTTGCAGATTCTGGCATTTGCCGATCTGGAGTGTGACCAAAAAGTGGTCCGGATTGCAACTGAGGCTATTAGCTCGTTCTGAGTCCACTCCAGCCGAAGTTCTGATTCAAATTTCTACTGTCCACGTCACGCAACAGACCCACTGGGTCTTAGTGGAGCTTCAGCGAAATAAGCCAATTTCCCCACTAAGTTTCCTCCTTTCAGATGGGTCTCCTAGAAGCTCATCTAGTGGCTTCCAGTTTTTGCCGAGTCCACGCAGCTTTGTTCCCACAATTCCTATACTAAAAGTTTCGACAAAAGTTATGATTCAATTCCTATTGTCCACGCCGCACCTCAGACCCTCCAGGTTTTAGTGGGCTTAAGAGAATTCAGCCGATTTCCCCACTAACCTTTTTCCTTTCAGGTGAGTCTCAATGCAGCTCAGCTCAGCTAGTGGATTCCAGCTTTTGCCTTATTATTAATTTTAATGAACATTTACAGAGACTTTAGATTTCCATTCATTCATTGTTGCAATTTTCTCCCTGCCCACCCCTCCCCCCAATTCACTCTTCTCTTTGAAAAGTAAAAGTAAAAGAAAAATTCTTTCATCATTATACAATCCCTCCACTCTAAGTCCACTCCACTATGCAGCCTTCATTCTGGACTCCTGTCGTGATAATAATCCCTAATCATATATCAATTTTAAACAGTTCTCTCCCTTATCTGTTCCAATGCAGTGTGCATTATTCATCCCCTCTTTTTCAATCTCCCCTCAACCCCGAGGTTGCAGAGAAACTGGAACCCTTATTCACTGTTGGTGGGAGTGTAAAATGGTTCAACCACTGTGGAAGGCTGTATGGCACAATCTCAAAAAGTTGCAAATAGAAATACCATTCGACCCAGCCATTTCACTGCTGGAAATATATCCTAAAGAAACCAGAACTGCCACCCAAGCAGATATATACACATCCATGTTTATTGTGGCTTTGTTCACAATAGCAAAGAGTTGGAAACAACCTAAGTGCCCATCAACAAATGAATGGATAGAGAAGCTATGGTAAATTCACACAATAGAATGTTACACTGCATTGAAAAACAAAGAACTCGCGAAATATTATATGAAATGGATGACCCTGGAGTATATTATGCTGAGTGAACTATCTCAGTCACAAAAGGACAAATATTGAATACTGCCACTGTTTCTCATTTTAAAGAGCGCTTTGCTTATATGGGGCCTCTTTCCATTCTGAATGAAATTGGAGATTGCATATTCCATCTCATTGAAGAATGGAATTGGTATTCCTATTGGGATTGCATTGAATGTGTAAATTGCCTGTAGTAGTATTGTCATTTTCAATATATTGAGTCTTCCTATCCATGAGCAAGGGATATTCTTTCATTTCTCTAGGTCTCTTTTTGTTTCTTGTAGTAATGTTTGCAGTTTTCTTTAAATAAGTTTTTTGTGTTTCTAGTTAAATTTACTCCCAAGTATTTTATTTTGTGATTATTTTGGGTATTGTTTTTCTTAGCTCCAGTTTTATATTCTCTGTGTCACTGTAGAGAAATCCAGTTGATTTTTGTATGTTGATGTTGTATCCTGCCACTTTGTTGAATTAGTCCAATATGTCTGGTAGTTTTCTTGCTGAATCTTCAAGGTTTTCTAAGTAGACTATCATATCATCTGCATATAGAGATAATTTTACCTCGTCTTTGCTAATTTGGATACCTCTTATTTCCTTCTCTTGTCCTATTGCTATTGTTAAGTCTTCTAATACAGTATTGAACAGGAGAGGTTATAGTGGGCATCCTTGCCTAATTGCTGTTCTCAAAGGGAATTCCTTTAACTACTCTCTATTGAGAAGAATGTTGGTTCTCAGGTGTGTGTATGTACTTTTTTGTTGTTGTTGTTGAGGATATTCCCTTCTATTCCTATTTTGTTGAGTGTTTTAATCAGGAAAGGGTGTGGGATTTTTGTCAAAGGCCTTTTCTGGATCAATTGATAGGATCATGTGGTTCTTGTTCTTTGCTTTGTTAATTTGATTAATTACATTGATTGTTTTTCTTATGTTGAAACTTCCTTGCATACCTATTATGAATGCCACTTGGTCATGTTGTATTTTTTTTTTATGTATCATTGTATTTTATTGGCCAGGATTTTATTTAGGATTTTTGCACTTATGTTCATGAGAGATATTGGCCTATAGTTTTCTATTTTGGTGGTGTCTTTATCTGGCTCTGGTATCAAGGATATGTTTGCTTCATGGAATGAGTCTGGGAGAAATCCATCTTTTTTTATTTTCTGAAATAGTTTATGTAGAATTGGTGACAATTCTTCTCTCAATATTTGATAAAATTCACTTGTAAAAACATCTGTTCCAGGGTGTTATTTTGGCTGGAAGTTGCTTTATTACCTTTTCCTTTTCTTCTTTTGTAATGGGTCTGTTCAGGTGTTCAATTTTGGCTTGTGTCAGTTTAGGTAGGTTGTGCATTTCTAAGTATTTGTCCATTTCTTCTAGGTTTTCATGTTTGTTTGAGTATAGTTTTTAATAATATTCCATTGTTAACCTTTTTATTTTCATCAGTTCCATTGTGACATTGCCTATTTCATCTTTTTTTTTTAGTTTATTTGTGTCTTTTCCCTCTTTTGTTAATTTTGCTAGTGGTTTGTCAATTTTATTGACCTTTTTGAAGAACTGATTCCTGGTTTTGTTGACGGTTTCAACTGTTTTTCTATTTAATTTATTTCTCCCCAGATTTTTATAATTTCAGGGTTTTGGTTTTTTTTAGGGTGTTTGATGTTCACTCTTCTTTTTCAAATTTGTTGGAGATGTTGGGTTAGTTAGGGTGTCAATGTCATTTTTTTTCCCTGTCTTTTAATGTGTTTGCTTGTTGCTATAAATTGACCTCTAATTACTGTTTTGGATGTTTCACGGAGGTTTTTGTAAGTTGTATTTCCATTGTCATTTGTTTCGAGAAACTTTTTAATTTCATTTTTTATTTCTTCTAGTACCCAGTCATGTTCAAGCAAGGTGTTGGCGAGCTTACAAATGTGTGGGGTATTTTTTTTCTTTTTTATCCTCTTGTTATTAATTTCTAATTTTGTGGCATTGTGGTCTGAGATGATGCTTTGTATTATTTTTATGCTTTTAATTTATTAATGCTTGCCTTGTAAACTAAACTGTGATCTATTCTGGAGAAGGTTACATGAACATTGGAGAAAAAGGTATACTGTACTTTTGGGGGGTGCATTAGCCTAGAAATATCTGTGATATCAAGTTGGTTTATTTTTTGGTTTAAATCTTCAGTATTTTTGTTGAATTTCTTTCTGCAAGTACTATATTTTCTTGAGAGGGGTGTGTTGAAGTCACCAAGTACTATAATAGTGTTGTCTATTTCTTTTTTCAGTTTTGTTAATGTTTTGTTATATATATTTTGCATGTCTTTCACTTGATGCATAGACATTTATTATTGTATTATCATTTTGTTTTTTTGACCCCTTAATCAATATGTAGTGACATTCCTTGTCCTTTATGATAGTTGTTGCATCATTATCTATTTTATTGGAAATGAATATTGCCACTCTTGCTTTTTTTTCATTGCCATTTGCTCGGTGTATTTTTTCTCCACCCTTTTATTTTCAGTTTTTCTTTATCTTCATTTTTCATGTGTATCTCTTGTACACAGCATATTGATGTATTTTGGTTTTAATCTAGTCTGCTATTCTTTTTCTCTTCAGTGGTGCATTTAAACCATTTATATTCCTTGTGATTATTGAAAGGCAAGGTTTCATTCCTATAATCTTGTTGAGTTCTTTTTGGTGTTGTTGCTAGATACTTTGGTCCATCATGCTTTCCGGGGCACTTCCATAGGAAAGATGTTTCTTAGTGTTTCCTGCAATGCTGGTATTGTTTTTACAAACTCCTTTAGGTTCTATTTTTCTCGGAATATCTTGATTTCTCCTTCATATTTGATGAATAATTTTTCTGGTATAATATTTTTGGTTGACAATTGTGTTCTTTGAGTGTTAGTTTTATGTAATTCCATTATCTTCTTGCTTGCATGGTTTCTGCTGAGAAATTGGCATTTAATCTTTTCTGCTCTCCCTTACAGGTTAATATTTGTTTCTCCCTCACTGCTTTCAGAATTCTCTCCTTATCTTTGGTTCTGGCAAATTTGACTATGATAAGTCTCGGTGTTTTTCTTTTAGTGTATATTCTATATGGTATTCTCTCAGCTTCTTGAATATATATCTTCTCATTCTTTATTATGCCTGGGAAATTTTCATCTCGTAATTTTCCCACAACTTTTCTGGTGCCTTTACTTGCTTTTTGTTGTTGTTGTTGTGGGACTCCAGTTATGTGCATGTTATTTCTTTTTTTAATATTTTAAAAATTATGTGTGTGTGT
>NW_006400176.1:49986-50550 GCF_000299155.1 Elephantulus edwardii
ATTGACTGTACCATGGACTGCCAAGAAAACAAAAGGTTTAGCCTAGAGAGGGTTAAACCAGGCTACTCCTTGGAGGCAAGGATTCTGGGTCTTCATCTGAGAGACAGGTCTTTAGAGAGGGACATCATGCTGGGTAGAGTAGAGGGACAGCGCAGGAGGGGAAGAACCTCTATGAGGCGGATTGACTCAGTGACTGAGGTAATCGGGATGGGTGTGTCAGAGGCAATGTGATTGGCACAGGATAGAGCAGGGTTTAGGGCTGTTGTACAAAGGGTCGCTATGAGTCACAAACGACTCGATGGCACATAACAACAACATATTAAAACCCAAATACATCAACAGGTACTTTATACATACATGGACTATTTAAAAGACAAATATTGACAAATTATATTTCAAAAATATTTTAAAAATTCATATTCACTCTTGTCGAGTGAGAAGACTTCCCATCTTTCTCTTTTGGAGCCTCTGTGGATTTGATCTGCCAGAAGCACTGAATGGGCTTGCTGGGCTGTAGGAGCCGCAGGTGTTGACATGCCAAAAATGCTGACCTGTCACCTCCCC
>NW_006400176.1:51651-54387 GCF_000299155.1 Elephantulus edwardii
AGCTGTTTTAAAAAGAACTTTAAATTTGTCTAAAACTAAATGTTATAATTTTGAAAAATTAAGACATTTAAAAAGAAATTGTTGGAAATAAAGAAGGGAGAGTAAAAGTGTAAAGAAAAGATTCACACCTTAAGGACTATAGAAAATGTGGAAAAGGTTATCATTGGGCTAATGAATGTAGATCTTTATTTGACAAGTGGGGAGTAAATAAGTTGCTGAATAAAAGAAAACGGGATTGTTAGTTTTCAAAAATCTAAATATAATCTTTCATGAAAAGAATTGAGATATACAAATTTATAATGAGGGCCACTGTTCCTCATGCTCTCTCCTTAACTTGGCTAACAGAAAAAAACAATTTGGGTGGAGCAGTGGCCACTTACTAGAGAGAAATTAGAAGTTTTAACAATATTTAGCAGCAGGTCATATTAAACCACTAGCCCTTGCAACTTTGCAATGTTTGCAATAAAAAAAGGAAATCAGGTAAAGGGACTAATTGGATACTAGTAACAGAAATAAAAACTTCACTTTTGCAAGCAGATACTTATTATACAGGTGCAAATAAAATAGGTTATGCAGGTTATACTAACGGTAAAGATAATAAAGTAATGGAAACTAACTTGACTTCTGTTCAACAGGCTGAATTACTCTCTTGTTAAAAATGGTTCATTGGCTTTATAAAGTTTTGGGTAATAATATATCTCTCTAGTAGATGTTTCAAGGATATAGTTTTCATGGAGATATTAGTAACAACTTCAGATTATCGTGATAGTCCTCCCTGTCAGTTTCTTCCTTTATCTTTCTTAGAGAATGGATACATTGGAGACAGTGTTATATAGAGCAAAGACGAGTTTTAATTAATGCTTCCTATGGAAGCGTCATTGATTGGAGCCTTGTTAGTTCTGCTCGTCAGCATAGAAACATCAAAAATGTAAGTTAGAGTAAGGAAGGCAATTGGTTTATAACTGCTCATGCTAATACTATGTCATGGCATGGAGGAGGAATAGTGGAACTATGTCCACATTTACAGTATTTTTCCCAAAATTATTTACGAAAAATAAGAACTGCATTGGAATATGTATCTTGGTATCTAACAGGAACACTATGCTTTCCAATTCAAAACAGATTAATAATTCTGGAATCTGGCCTTGTATAGAGCTTTCAAACCAAACTGAGGATAGTTTTACCCACCTCAGACTAATGGTAACATAGAGTTGGCCAATTTGACTGCTATTTCAGGATGGTTGCCCTTAGGAAAGAGTTGTGTCACTAATATTCCATATGACAATTACACCAAGGCTGCTAACCTGTCTAGATCTCTAAGTCTTCACCTACAGGGAAATTGGTCCAAGACCTTTGAAGAAAACCTGAAGAAGTTACGGGAAGAAGTTTTAATGGTGAATTCATCAAGAGTCTCCCTGCCTGTTGCTGAGACATTGGTCGGATGGGTCTCTGCAGTATTCACTGGACTTAAAGAATGGGCCGGAATAGGAGTTTTACTCTTAATGATTTGTTTTATAGCTTTTATGGGTCTTTGGTGTATTTATAAATCATAGAAAAAACAGAGAACTACGCAAAGGGTCATGATACAAGCCATGATTGCATTACAAGAACAGTCTTCACCTGCTGTATTGCTCAGTATGCTTGACAAGCAGTAAACCCCACAAGCGGATAGACCCAGACAGCCACCGTATCCAGAAAATGAGCAATATTGGTCTGCACCAGTGATGATTGTAGCCTGGCTATACCGTTCCCCCGGACGATGGATTGCACATCTGAGGGATTAAGTGAACGGATAGGCAAGTCCGGGCACATTTAACAGGCTATGGCCAAGGCCCCCCATGATGTTCCCTTGACGGTCCTTGCAGCTCCTCATTGTGTGGGGCACGAACATCTAGTCTTCTGAAAAGAGGAGACTTGAAGTATGAAAGCTTGGATGGGATCAGGGATATCATGGAGAGAGAGCCTAAAAGAAGGGCAGAAGACACTGTCATTCATAGGTCAAAAAAACAAAAAAGGGGGAACTGCAGGAGCCACAGGTGTTGACGTGCCAAAAATGCTGACCTGTCACCGCTCGCATAGCATAGAGAGTGGCAGAAGCTGATTGGCGAAATAGAGTTAAGTATTAGCCAATAAGATAATGTTAAGTGTTAGTTATAGACCAATAGGAATAGATAGTTATAGACCAATAGGAATAGAGAGTTATAAGCCAATAGGAATAGAGAGTTATAAGCCAATAGGAATAGAGAGTTATAAGCCAATAGGAATAGACAGTTATAGGCCAATAGGAATAGTTAGGCTAGTAGAGTAAGAGCCAATAGGAATTAGGTTAGGAGCTATCTGGGCTAAGGGTATATAAGAGGCTGAGGGGAGCAAGGGGGCAACCATTACCAGAATAAAGAAGCCTCGTACTGCAACTAATCCCAGTGTTGTGTTTTCTTTTATCCCGCTGGCGGGACTGGAACCTGGCATCTGGTGGCCTGTACGGGACCCTCTTCAGAAGTTGCAGGAAGGAGACTGGTCAATAAAGTCCCAGGTAAGGGAACAGAGTACTAAAGGTATGGGTAATACCGGATGTAAAGGGAAATAGTAACTGTGTTGATTGTTTTAAATTTGTTATTGTTTGTTGCCTTATTAGGTTTAATGCAATAATAGTACTTTGAGCTCATACAATTTGATAATTTCAGTGAAATATGAAAAGTAAGACAATGAAGCTAACTTAGGAGAAAAATCTTGATT
>NW_006400176.1:54487-56876 GCF_000299155.1 Elephantulus edwardii
AGCCAATAGGAATAGAGAGTTATAAGCCAATAGGGATAGAGAGTTATAAGCCAATAGGAATAGACAGTTAAAGGCCAATAGGAATAGTTAGGCTAGTAGAGTAAGAGCCAATAGGAATTAGGTTAGAAGCTATCTGGGCTAAGGGTATATAAGAGGATAGAGGAGGAAGGGCGGAGAGCTTTTTGAATCACCAAAATAAAGCATTGAACTGCAATGAATCCCAGTGTCGTGTTTTCCTTTATCCAGCTGGCGGGGCTGGAAGGTGGCACTGGGCACCTCAATATTGCGGCTGCCAGACCTCCCTTTTAGAACTATAGTTTATATAACAATACAAGGTTACATAAGTGTTGAAAAATTAAAAACCATCAGCAGATTCAAAGGAAGTTATGTCATTATAGTAATAACAGGCTATTCTGGCCAAAAGTAGTATTGTTGAGTTGTGTACAACTCATAGCAACCTTATGAACAACAGTTCTGAAACCTGTCCTTACCTATACCATCCACATAATCTCTAACACACTTGAGCCCATTGCCATGGTCATTCTGTCAATACACTAGTTTGAGGGTCTTCCATTCTTTGCTATCCCTCTACCTATCCAAATATGGTGTCCCTTTCTAAGGAATAGACTCTCCTAGTAACATGGCCAATATACAAGAGGCAAAGTTTTATTATCTTTGCCTTTAAGGAGTATTTTGTCTCCAAGACATCTGTTTGTTCTTTTGGAAGAACTTAAGCAGACATCAAGGTTCTTCAGTAATTTGGAGAGGCTTCATACTTTCCTAAGGCAATACATCTCCAGATTTCCTGAATCCAAAGTATAATGTTTTATTTGCAAACTATTTCATTCTATTTGCTGAAATTCTCAAGCAATGTCATTTATATCACACAGAGTAAAATCTTGCTAAAGATTATTGAAAAACAACAGCTGGAGCAGTATATTGACAAGGAACTGCCAGAAATTCAAGCTGAATTCAGAAAAGGTCACGGGACAAGAGATTTCACCGTTGATAGAGATTCTGGCAAGAGATAAAAAAAAAAGATTTTACTTGTGTTTTAGTAACTATGTAAAAGCACTCAACTGTGTGGGTTATAATAAACTATGAATAACATTGAAAATAATGAGAATTCCAGAACATTTAATTTTGTTCTATGGGACCTGCATATAGACCAAGAAACAGTCATTCAAAAACAAGGGTATACAGTATAGTTTAAAATTAGAAAAGGTGAATGTCGGGGTTGTATCCATTCACTATATCAATTCAATATGTACATTGACCAAATACTAGGAGAAGTTGGACTATATGAAGAAGAATGTGACATTAGGAATGAAGTAAGACTCAATAACAACCATGCATATGATACAACTTTGCTTGCAGAAAGTGAAGAAAACTTGAAGAACTAATGGAAGCTGATCAAAGACTACAATCTTTAGTATGGATCATACCTTAACATCAAGAAAACAAAAATCCTCACCACTGGAGCTATTGCCAACATCATGAAAAATGAAGAAGAGCTTGAAATTATCACTAATTTAATTTTGCTTGCATCCACAATAAGCACCTATGGAGGCAGCAGTAAGAAAATAAAAATGCTGTTGTTAAGTGCTGTCAAGCCATAGACAACTCATGGCAACTATGAATGAAAGATCTGAACACTTGTATAATTTTCATCGTTTCTCCATGTTCATAGAGTTTCTGGAGGCAAGCTATTTCGGAAGTGGATGCCACTTCTGCTTCCAAATGTAGCACTCGTGAAATCTGTTGTCCAGGACCTCATTAAAGGGCTAAACAACAATGTCAGTTTAAATACTTTGATTGGTGCACCAATCAAAGCCATGTTTTCAGTTGCTCCTTATGCATCTCAGCGTTGTGCATAAGGATTATCAAAAGGTTATTTATAACTTGAAAATGTGATATTTTGTAGTATCAGCTATATGATGGACTACCAAAACAAACACATTTGTCTTGGAGGAAGTCAAAACAGTGTACTGCTTGGAGGTCAGGATGGTGAAACTTTCTCCCACATACTATGGACATGCAGTTAGGAGATGCCAGACTTTGGAAAAAGATACCATGCTTGGGAAAACAGGGAGTCAGTGAAAGAGAGAATGATCCTCGAGATGGATTAACACAATTACTACAATGAGGGACATCAGCATATGGAAAAATGAGAAGATAGGCAAGATAAGGCAGAGTTTTGGTGTGTTGTCCATAGTGTTATGAAACAAAGCCAACTTGATAGCACCTACCCAAAATATTCCGTCATATATTCTCCACTTACTATGGATGGATGTAATTACAGGTGGTGGTTGTTATGTACCGTCGAGTCGTTTTCGACTCATAGCGACCCTATGCACAACAGCCCTAAACCCTGCTCTATCCTGCGCCA
>NW_006400176.1:60636-68748 GCF_000299155.1 Elephantulus edwardii
TACCTAGGTTGCCCTTTCTGTTAGTCTGCGTGTGTTCTGGAAAATGAGAAACATAAAACTATTAATTCCACAGGGTTTGTATGTTGTCTTATTAAACTAAAGACACGGTTTGACTTAATTCATGAACTGTAAAAAACAAATTAATGAAGAATGTCAATATTGGAAAGAAATTTTTCAATGCTTTGTTCTTGTTATAATAAAGACTAACTACTCATATGCAAGTTCAAGCTGAAACTAAGAAAAATTAAATAAAATCTATGGGAACCAAAATATGACCTTGAGTCTATCCCACCTGAATTTCAAAACCATCTCAGGAACCAGTTTGATGCCTTGAACACCAGTGAGCGAGGACCAGATGAGTTGTGGGAAGATATCAAGAGTATCATCCAGGAGGAGTACAAAAAGTCAGTACAAAAACAGAAGAGAAAGAAAAAACCAAAATGGATGTCAGAAGAAACTCTGAATATTGCACTAGATCACTGATAAGCCAAAGCCGAGGGAAGAATTCAAGATACTAAAGAGCTGAACAGAAGATTGCAAAAGGCTGCACAAGAAGGCAAAGTAAAAATATTACAATGAAATGTGCAAGAAGCTGGAGTCAGAAAATAAAAAGGGCCAATCTTGCTCAGCATTTCTTAAGCTCAAGTAACTGAAGAACAAATTCAAACCTCGAGTTGCTATCATCAAGGATGCTTTGGGCAGAATATAAAATGATCTAGGAATTATTAAAAGAAGATGGAAAGAGTATACAAGTCATTATACCGAAAGGAATTGGCAGACACAGAAGAATTTCATGAAACAACATATGAGCAAGAGCCTATGGTAATGAAAGAAGAAGTTCAAGCTGCTTGAACTTAAATGTCTATCTGTGTTTCATTGATTAGTCAAAGGCGTTTGACTGTGTGGATCACAATAAACTGTGGCTACCTCTAAAAGGAATGGGCATCCCAGAACACTTGATTGTGCTAATGTGAAACCTATACTTGGACCAGGAAGCAGTCGTCAGAACAGAGGAAGGAAACACTGCATGGTTCAAAATTTGGGAGAGCATATGCCAGGGATGTGTCTTTTCTCCATACCTTTTCAATCTATATGCAGATCAGATTATCCGGGAGGCAGGGCTGTAAGAGGAGAAATGTGACATCAGGATTGGAAGAAGATTCATCTGCGTTATGCAGATGACACAATCCTGCTTGCTGAAACTGAGGAGGACCTGAAGTGTTTGCTGCAGAGGGTCAAGGAGTGCAGCCTTCAATATGGATTGAGGCTCAATATCAAGAAAACAAAGATTCTCAACACTGGGCCAAATGGCAGTGTCAGGATGGGTGGTGATGAGATTGAGATTGTTAGCAGCTTTAGTTTGCTTGGTTCCACAGTCAACACTCTTGGCACCAGCAGCCAGGAAATTAAAAGACATATTGCATTGGGAAAGGGAGCTGTTAGGGACCTCTCCAAAGTACTGAAGAGCAATGGTGTCACTCTGGAGGCTATGGTACACCTGATACAGTCCATGGTCTTTGCAATCACTTGCTATGCATCATAGAGCTGTACAGTGACTAGGGATGATAGAAGGAGAGTTGATGCCTTTGAGCTGTGGTGCTGGAGAAGAGTGTTGAATATATACCATGGACTGCTAAGAACAAACAGGTTCATCCTGGAGAGGGTTAAATCAGGCTGCTCCTTGGAGGAAAAGATTTTGAAGCCTCATCTGACATACTTTGGACATGATGCAAGAAGGGACCAGTCCTTGGAGAAGAATGTCATGCTGGGAAGGGTGGAGGGACAACGCAGGAGAGGAAGAAACTCTATAAGGTGGATTGACTGGGATAGGTGTGTTGGAGACAGTGAGATTGGCACAGGACAGAACAGGGTTTAGGGCTGTTGTCACTACAAGTCACAAGTGACTCGATGGTACATAACAACAACAACTGGTTTACTTACAACGTTTGTATACATTGTTTTTCCACAATGGATCTTTCCCATTTCCTTTATCTATCCTTCCCTCTACTATCAAAATGTGTGACCTCCTGCCTATTCTCACCTCTCTGCTCATACCCTTCACTCCTTGGATCCTCCTACACATTTTATCAGTTATCTTTTTATTTCTTCAATAATGGTCTTATGTAGTATTTGTCCTTATGAGACTGAGTTCGTTCACTCAGCATAATGCTTTGTAGTCCCACTCAAATTATGTTGCAATTTACAAAATCATTGGTCCTGCATACTACATAGTATTCCATTGTGTGAATGCACATAATTTTTCAATCCATTTCTTGTGGTTGGACATTTGGACTGTTTCCACACTCTTGTTATGGTGAATTATATAAACATTGTTGTACAAATCTCCATTTGTGCCTCAGTTCTAATTTTCTTGGGGTATATTCCAAGCAGTGGAATAGCTGAGTCATATGAAATTTTTATTTTCAGCTTTCTGAGAAAATGCAAAACTGCCTTTCAAAGTGGTTGTACCATTTTACAATCCCACCAACCATGAATGAGAGTTCCTGTCTCTCCACATTCTCTCCAACATTTATTGCTTGCTGTCCTGTTAAAGTTTGCCACAACTACTGGGATGTCACTGTGGTTTTTATTTGCATCTCTCTTATTGCCAGTAATTTCTAGTATATCTTTATGTGTCTGTTGGCCATCTGAATTTCTTCCTTGGTAAAAGGTCTTTCCATGCTTTGTGTCCATATGTAATTGTATTATCACTCTTTTTTCTTGTGGAGGCTCTATAGGATTCTATAAACTTTTTATATGAGACCCTTGTCTGAAATAGTATTGCCAATCCCCCCGCCCCCCAGTCAATAAGTTTTCTTTTCTCTCTGTTTCGAAAGGTTTTTGATGAACACAGGGATTTAATCTTTAGGAGGTCCCATTCATCAAGTTTATACTCTGAAGATTGTGCATTTCTGACTGTATTTGGTAATCTCGTTATACCATAGACTAGGCTACCTAAACTTGATCCTAGTTTGTCTATTATGACTTTTATGGTTTGGGCTTACTCCCAGTTCTCTGATGCACCTTGAGTTGATTTTTGTGTGTAATGTGTGATTTGTTGAAGAGGTTGTCATTTTCCCATTTGAAATGTTTTCTTGTTAATTATCAGTTGACCATTTCTGGGTTTTCAATATGTTATTTTCACATAATGTACTGTGTATTAATTTGATTATTGACCAAAAGCTGTTAATTTTATTTTACTGTTCAGTTACTCCACTTACATATTTTTGCTACCTTCACTTAGCAATGTTATTGTTGTTGTTATTAGGTGCTGGCAAGTCAAACACAACTCATAGCAACTCTATGAAGAAAAGATCTGAATATGGGTCTATCCTGTGTCATCCTCATACTTCTGACACACAAGAGCTCATTGCAGCAGTAACCATGTCAATACACTGGCCAAGGATCTTCCTGTCCTTTGCTGACCCTCCAACCTTTCCAGCATCATGTCCTTTTCCAAGGAATAGCACCTTCTAACAACATGACTAATGTAGGTGCAATTACTAAAGCCTATTTAGATAGTGATCAAGCATTAAAAACTCTCTATTTTGCCTCAGGATTGGAGGAAGACTTATCAAAAACCTACATCATGCAGATAACACAACCTTGCTTGCTGAAAGTGAGTAGGACATGAAGCGCTTCCTGAAGAAGGTCAAGGACTGTAGTCTTCAATATGGATTGAAACCCAATATCAAGAAGACAAAAATTTTCACCACTGGGCCAGTTGGCAGCACTATGACAAATGGAGAAGAGATTGAGATTATTAATAGTTAATTACAGCTTGCTTGACTCCACAATCAACATTCTTGACACTAGCAGTCAGAAAATTAAATGGGAAAATCGACTGTCATGGAACTCTCCAGAGTATTGAAAAGCAACAATACCAGTCTAGAGACTAAGGTGCACCTAATCCAGGTTATGGTCTTTGCAATGGCTTGCTATGTATCCAAGAGTTGGACAATGACTAAGGATGATAGAAGAAGAATTGATGCTTTCAAATTGCGGTGCTGGAGAAGAATCTTGAACATAGCATGGACTGCCAAGACAACAAATAGATCTGTCTTGAAGAGGGTGAAACTAAGTCTCTCCTAGGTGGATAAATCTTCATCTTAATACTTTGGACATGTGGCCAGGAGATAATTATCCTTGGAGAAGGACATCATGTGTGGGAGGGTGGAGGGACAATGCAGGAGAAGAAGACCCCAGATGAGATGGTTTGATACAGTAACTAAGGCAATGGGGCTGGTGTATCGAAATTAGTGAAATTGGCTCAGGACAAGGTAGGCTTCAGAGCTGCTGTTCACTATGGGTTACATGCGACTCAAAGGCACATGACAACAAAAATAATAATTTTATATTCTAGAGTAGGCTTTCTAAACTTGGTCCCAGTTTGTCTCTTATGAACTTAATGGTTTTGGGCTTTATTCCTTGAATGGATTTGTGTGTGTGTGTGTGTGTGTGTGTGTGTGTGTGTGTGTGTGTGTATGGTGTGAAATGTGGATGCTGTTTCAGCTTTCTGTAGGTAGCAATCCAGGTTGCCAGCACCATTTGTTGAAGAGGTTGTCATTTCCCCATTTGATGGGTCCTGTTTCCTTGTTAAATATCAGTTGACCATAAATAGAGAGGTCTTTTTCTGAGTTCTTGACTGTTCCAGGTCTCTGTAGCTGTCATTGTACAGTCAAATGTTATTTTGGTTACTACACTTGGACCAAGAGGTAGTTCTCAGAACAGAGCAAGGAAACACTGCATGGTTCAAAATTGGGAAGGGTGTGCACCAGGGATGTTTCCTATCTCCATATTTTTTTCAATCAATATGCAGAACAGATTATCTGGGAGGCTGGGATCTATGAAGAGAAATGTGGCATCAGGATTGGAGGTAGATTCTTTAACAATCTGTGTTATGCAGATGACACAACCCTGCTTGCTGAAACTGAAGAGGTCCTGAAGCACTTACTGCAGAGGGTCATGGACTGCCACCTTCAACATAGACTGAAGCTCAACATCAAGAAAACAAAGATTCTCATCACTGGGCCAATTGGCAGTACCATGATATAAGATGAAAAAAATTGGAATTGTCAACAGTTTTAGTATGCTTGGCTCCACAATCAATGCTCTTGGTATTAGCAGCCAGGAAATTAAGATAAATTGCTTTGGGAAAGTCTGCTGTCACAGAGGTAAGCAATGATGTCAGCCTGGAAACTAAGGTGTGCCTAATACAGGCCATAGTTTTTGCAATTACTTGCTTTGTATCAGAAAGCTGGATGATAACTAGGGGTGATAGAAGGACAATTGATGCCTTTGAGCTTTGGTGCTGGAGAAGAGTATTGAATATACCATGGACTGTTAGGAGAATAAACTGCTTTGTCCTAGAGAAAGTGAGACCAGGCTGCTTCTTGGAGGCAAGGATTCTGTAGCTTTGTCTGATATACATTGGACATGTTGCAAGGTGATACTGGTCCTCGGAGAGGAATGTCATGCTTGGGAGAGTAGAGGGACAGTGCAAGAGAGGAAGACTTTCAATAAGATAAATTGATTCAGTGATTAGGGTAATGGTGGTAGGTACGTCAGAGACAGTAAGATTGGAATAGGATAGAGCAAGGTTTAGGGCAGTTATTCATAGGTTTACCATGAGTCACAGGTGACTTGATGGCACTTAACAACAACAATAACAACAACAACAACCATTGTGCAGTAGGTTTTGAAGTCTATGTCTCCCACTTCATTTTTGTTTTTCAGAAGTGCTTTGATTATTTGAGTCTCTTCTCTCCAAATAAACGTGACAATTTCCCGTTAGAGCGCCATGAAAAAAGAATTTGGTATCTGTTTAGGGGTTGGGTTGAACATGTACTTTTTTTTTGATAGGATTATAATTTTCAAAATAATGAATCTTCCTCAGCTGGATTGTACAAAGCTGTGTTTTCTGTTTTGGTTGAAGCTTGAGTGTGGACGGTTGCTCAACATTGGGTGTGAGCTAATTGGATTTGTCCTCATATTTAAAAAGGCATTTGGGCCCTCAGGCCTGCTTTTAATTGTTTTCCATCAAACATTCTTCTAAGTAGTATAGCACTGGTCTGTCAGTTTGCTATACAGAGGTAATTCATGGTTGCTTGGATGGTAAACAGTGTGACACTGATGTGTCAAATGTTATAATGGTTACCCCTGGAGCACAGTGTTTAGTGGAGCTCTCAAATTAAAACTGGTTTGGAAGCAGGAGTTGCATCCACTTCCAAAATAGCTAGCCTCCAGAAACTTTGTGAATTTAGAGAAACAGTGAAAGCTATGTGTCTTCAGGATTTTCATTCATAGGGTTGCTATGAATCATTTATAACTCAACAGCATTTAGTAACTTAACAACACCATGCATAAATGGGACACATTTTTCCATTTATTTAGGTCTTTTCTTGTGTCTCTCAGAAATGTTCTGTAGTTTTCTTTGTAGAGGTCTTTTGTGTTTCTAGTTAGGTTCATTTCCAAGAATCTTAATTTATTTTAAATGGTTTTGCTTTCTTGGTTTCCTTCTCTGAGATGTCTTTGTTATTGTAGAGGAATCCCACTGACTTTTGCATACTGATCTTGTATACTGCCACTCTACTAAATTGGTCTACTAGCTCTAACAAGTTGTGAGTTTGGGTTGGGGTTTTTGGTTTTTGGTTTGGGGGGTTTGATTTTTTCTCGTGGGTTTTTTTTTAGTCCTTGGAATTTCCTGTGTACACGATCACATCATCTGCATATAGCAACAGCTTAACCATTTTTTTTGTAGATCTGGAAGCCTTTTATTTCCTTCTTTTGTTGTATTGCCCTAGCAAGTACTTTTAATACCATATTGAATAGAATGGCAAAAGTGGGCATCCTTGTCTGGTCTCCGTTCACAAGGAAAATGCCTTTAGTCTTTCTCCATTGAGGATGATACCTCAGGAGCAATGCCAACACTTAGTAGGGAAGGGAGCAATAAATATTGGAGAGGATGTGGAGAGGTGGGGACTATCATACAATGTTGGTGGAACTGTAAAATGATATAACCACTCTGGAAGGTAGTTTGGCATTTTCTCAAAAAGTTAAACATAGAAACTCCATATTACCCACCAATTCCACTACTAGAAATATACCTCGAGGGAATTAAAACTGAGACAAAAACCTATATGTGTACACCAATGTTCATAGCATCATTATTCACCATCACAGGAACATGGAAACTACCCAAATGTCCAACCAAAATGGAATGGATTGAGAAATTGTGGTACATTCACACAGCGAAATACTGTGCGTCACTCAGAAGCAACAGTTTCATAAAAGCCTACAAAATAAAGAGGGGGTAAAATTATCTCTGTATGCAGATGATATGATCATATACTTAGCAAACCCTAAAGACTCAGCAAGAAAACTACTGGACATAGTTGACCAATTCAGCAAAGTGGCAGGATACAAGATCAACATACAAAAATCAATTGAATATCTCTACAGTGACAAAGAGAAAACATAACTGGAGCTTGGAAAACAATACCCTTCACAATTGCTATTCACAAGATTAAATACTATGGAGTAAACCTAATCAGAAGCACAAAGGATCTCTTCAAAGAAAATGACAAAACACTACTACAAGAAACAAAAAGAGACCTGGAGAAGTGGAAGAATATATGAGCAAGGGCTCATGGATAGGAAGACTCAATATTGTGAAAATAAAAATACTACTAAAGACAATTTACACATTCATTGCAATCCCAATACAAATAGCAATCCCATTCTTTAACAAGATGAAAAAAGCTATCTCCAGTTTCATTTGGAATGGAAAGAGTCCCTGAAAAAGCAAAACATTACTTAAAACGAGAAACAAGGTAGGCGGCATCTCGCTCCCTGATTTCAAATCATACTACACTGCTGTGGTGGTCAAGACAGTGTGGTAATGACACAATGACAGACACATAGATCAATGGAATAGAATTGAGAATCCAGAAATCAGCCCATCTACCTATGGTCAACTTATTTTTGACAAGGAGATGAAATCAATCAACCGGGGAAATGACAGTCTTTTTAACAAACAGTGCTAACAAAATCGGAAAACTATCTGCAGAAAACTCAAGCAAGATCCACACCTTACTCCATATACAAAAACCA